>NC_088235.1:71446954-71674454 GCF_036934945.1 Oncorhynchus masou masou
GTGAAGGAGGCTTTGTTACGAAATAGGAAGCCAATTCTAGATTTAATTTTGGATTGGAGATGCATAATATGAGTCTGGAAGGAGAGTTTATAGTCTAGCCAGACACCTAGGGATTTGTAGTTGTCCACATATTCTAAGTCAGAACCGTCCACAGTAGTGATGATGGTTGGGCGGGCGGGTGGGGGCGGGGAGCGATTTGTTGAAGAGCATGCATTTAGTTTTACTAGCATTTAAGAGCAGTTGGAGACCCCACGGAAGGAGTGTTGTATGGCATTGAAGCTCGTTTGGAGGTTTGTTAACACAGTGTCCAAAGAAGGGCCAGATGTATAAAGAATGGTGTCATCTGCGTAGAAGTAGATCAAGGATTCGCCCGCAGCAAGAGCGACATCATTGATATATACATAGAAAAGAGTCGGTCCAAGAATTAAACCCTGTGGTACCCCCATAGAGACTGCCAGAGTTCCAGACAACAAGCCCTCCGATTTGACACACTGAACTGACACTGAAGCCTTGGCCAGGTCGAAGAAGACGGCTGCACAGTACTGTCTTTTATCAATGGCAGTTATGATATCGTTTAGTACCTTGAGCGTGGCTGAGGTGCACCAGTGACCAGCTCGGAAACCAGATTGCACAGCGGAGAAGGTACGGTGGGATTCGAAATGGTCAGTGATCTGTTTGTTAACTTGGCTTTTGAAGACTTTAGAAAGGCAGGCAGGATGGATATAGGTCTGTAACAGTTTGGGTCTAGAGTGTCACCCCATTTGAAGAGGGGGATGACCGCGACAGCGTTCTAATCTTCCAATCTTTCCAATACTCTTGGTACCATTTGAAAGGAAACACTTTGAAGTTTGTGGAAATATGAATTGAATGTCGGAGAATATAACACACTGGATCTGGTAGAAGAAAATAGAAAGAATAAAAACAACCAATGTTTTTTTACCAGCATCTTAGAAATGCAGGAGATAGGTCACTGTAATAGCTATCACTCTGGTTGTAATTCCGATAGTGTCCAGAAGATGGCAGCAGTGTATATGCAAAGTTTCAGATGGATAACTTGAAGTATAAGTGAACCTTTTAGTGTGAAATCCCCGGGTACATTTGGGCAAATCGTGAAGGAGACATATACTTGGACTTTAAATCCAAGGCACACTTAACCAGCATGGCAACCACAGCATTCTGTAGTGATATGCGATCCCATTTTGCTCGCTCGGATGCTTTCTACGGTGAGATACAATTTGTGAATGGAAGGAAATTATGAAAACAAAGGTGAACGATACAGTATTTTATGTTTCTTTCTTGGTCCTTTTTTGAGGGAAGCCTGGCTTCTCTTGGCATCCATGAATACACGCCACTGCCTTATGCAGGTGCGTAGCGGGCTTTGCAAGCTTGGTTCCCACGCACGCACTGAATACATTTAATTCAATTGCTGAGAACCCTCCCACCTGCTGGCCAACAGATGCTCTCGTGGCGTTTTTATTCAAATCAAATCAAGTTTTATTTGTCACATGCGCCGAATACAACAGTTGTGGGCTTTACTGTGAAACGCTTACGAGCCCTAAATCAACAGCACAGAGTTAAAAAGTACGAAAAAAAATGGTAACACAACAAAACAACAATAACAAGCACCGGAACCGAGTCAATGTGCAGGGGCGCGAGGTAGTTGAGGTAGTTGAGGTAATATGCACATGTAGGTAGGGGTTAAAGTGACGAGGCAATCAGGATGGATAATAAATAGAGTAGCAGCAGCTCGTGTGAAGAGTGTGAAAGTGTGTGTAAGTCATGTGCAGAGATAGTGATAGGGACTGTGGACAAAGCACAAAGGACAGGGACAGAGTCAAAGAAAGGTGTGTGTGTGTGTGTGTGTGTGTGTGTGTGTGTGTGTGTGTGTGTGTGTGTGTGTGCGTGTGTGCGTGTGTGCGTGTGTGCGTGTGTGTGTGTGTGTGTTGGAGTGCCAGTGTAGTATTTGTGAGATAGAGTCAGTGCAAAAAAAGACTTGGCGCTCCGGTACTGCTTGCTGTGCGGTAGCAGAGAGAACAGTCTATGACTTGTTTGGCTGGAGTATTTGACCATTTTTAGGGCCTCCCTCTGACATCGCCTGGTATAGAGATTCTTTATGCGCGGGAGCTCAGCCCCAGTGATGTACTGAGCCGTACGCACTACCCTCTGTAGCGCCTTATGGTCGGATGCCAGGCTGTTGCCATTACAAACGGTGATGCAGCCAGTCAAGAACTATCAACAGTGCAGCTGTAGAACCTTTTTGAGGATCTGAGGGCCCCTGCTAACTCTTTTCAGCCTCCTGAGGAGGAAGAGGCGTTGTCGAGCCACCGAAAAAAAAACTTGAAGCTGCAGACCCTCTCCACTACAGCCACGTTGATGTGAATGGGGGTGTGCACAGCCTTCCGTTTCCTGTAGTCCACGATCAGCTCCCTTTGTCAACAGGGTTTTCTCTACATTTATCTAAAGCCAACCCTATATAATTGGTGTACCTTTAATTATAATTTTCTCGGCAGACTCAGTAGAATATATGGAGAGAACAGTTCAGAATATTATGGATTGATGAAAGAAAGCGATGTAAACACACTCATAGGTATATTCGTCTCCTTTTCAACACCTATTGGGAGATTCACTCTGATCTTGTATATTTTTCTAGGCTTAGGAAAATATTTATGAATTGTTTTTTTTAAACAGTATATCAGAGTAAATCTCCCAATTGACGCAGAAAAGGAGGCCAATATTGAGTTGAGCAGCTGTGCTCCATCTTTCTACTCCTAGTGGAATTCAACCTCAAATTGACTCATTGTGAACCACCTCAGCCCCACAGCCCTTCTCTGATGACCCACCAATCAATGACAAGGCCCTTTGACCACAGGTCAATCAGAACAAAGACCTCCAACCAATATTGGAAACATACCTTTTTTTCTCTCTGTCTCTCTTTTTCTCTCTGTCTCTTTCTGTCTCTCCCTCTATCTCCTCTCTCTCTCCCTCTCTCTCCTCTCCTCTCCTCTCCTCTCCTCTCCTCTCTCCTCTCCTCTCTTCTCCTCTCTCTTCTCCATTACAGGTCACTATAGTTCCGACAGCTGTGGCCATGGCCGTGCATGTCCTCGGCCAATCATCTCTTTCTATCCGCAAATAAGAAAGAGAGTGGACTCGACAGCCATGTCTCAACTACCAGGTTCTCCTCTTAGACCATGTTCACCCCGAAGGCAAACTCTGCCTCTAGTCTTTTCAGACTGTAATCAATCCCGCCTCTTTGAAATGCATGGCTCAATGATCTTTGATACTGATCTACAGGTCTGGAAGAAGGAAAAAAAAGGGAAAGGAGAGAGTGTGAGTTGCGGTGAAGTTAAGGTTGCCCTTAGGGCTGGTCATTATATAGATAGGACTATATCTAAACCTCAGAACTACAAACACAATATTTATGGGGTAAGATTTCTCTGTCCAACACCTGTAGAGGAACAGTGCCCCTCCGCTTCAGTTTCCTATTGTGTCATATGGATGCCTCTGGCTTTGACGTTACTATAACACATTATGAAGGCTCACACATACTTATAACAAGCGTTATACCTGCATTACAAAGCTTTATGCCTGCAGGTTTTAAGTGGAGCGTTAGTGACGGGATGATATAAGCCGGTTCACAAATCAAAATCAAATCTAGTCAAAGTTTATTCGTCTGAGAGGTCACAGCTGTCACAGGCTAAGTGATGGTTAGGTGACATCAGCTGAACACTGGCAATCAAGTGGGAGATAACATTTACTTTTAGCGGCTGAGCATGGGCCCTACAGTGACAGTGTGATCCCGCTGTCATGATGACACTATCATCCGGCTATACATCTTGGTGGACTGCTCTAGTTTTCTTATCTGAATTGTCTGGACTCTGAGTACGCCAGTCAATCCACCTGAAAGAGAGACAGTTCTCTCTTGTCAATAAAGCGTGTGTGTGTGTGTGTGTGTGTGTGTGTGTGTGTGTGTGTGTGTGTGTGTGTGTGTGTGTGTGTGTGTGTGTGTGTGTGTGTGTGTGTGTGTGTGTGTGTGTGTGTGTGTGTGTGTGTGTGGCCTGAGTGGGTCTGAATGAGGCATTAAGGGGCTAATAGAGTAATCATAGCCCCTCGTTAAAGGTCTAATTAGATTGGCCCTTAAAATACAGATTGCTATTAGTCGACCCACTGATTAACACACACTGCTGGCCTTGGCTTTTCTTTCTCTCTCTCTCCCTCTCTCTGTCTCTCGCTCTCTTTTTATCATGCTCTCTCTCCCTCTCTGTCCAACCCTCTTTCTCCCTCTCTCTGTCTCGCGCTCTCTTTTTTTCATGCTCGCTCCCTCTCTCCCTCTCTCCCTTTATCCTCTGTCTCTCACTCTCTTTATTTCGTGCTCGCTCCCTCTCTCCCTTTCCCTGTCTTTCACTCTCTTTTTCGTTTTCGCTCCCTCTCTCCCACTCCCACTCTCCCTTTCCTTCTCTCCCGTTCCCTTCTCTCCCGTTCCCCCTCTTGCTCTCTTTCTTTTTGTTCTCCCTCTCCCCCATCTCGCTCTCTTTTTCGTTCTCCCTCTCTCCCTCTGTCAACAGCCTGTCAATTAGTGCTTAATGCGGGAAAATGAAAGGCTCATTCTCCGAAGCTGATTGCATCAAGCACTTTGACCCTGAACACTCACAGTCAATGGGACTTCTAGATAGCAGGGGACCTCGAGTCACGGATGCACGAATGCATGAACGCACACAGACACACAAACACACGCAAGCACGCACACATACTGTATGTTTGCACCCACGCACACCCAGACACAGAGACACACACACATACACACTCACACCTGTCCCCCATACAGCAAAGGTGTGAGAGGTTGGAAACAGGAAAACAGTACTAATAGCGACCAGCACCACATCACACATAGCCCTCAAAGTGGTCTCTCCACATACAGATAATATCAGATGCTGTCTCACAGTCACATACCACTGCTGCTGGGATGAGAGACATACCAGAGAAAGCTAGCATTCCTAAAGTGCCGATCTAGGATCAGCTTGAACTGTTGGATCATAATGACCAGGATCACATGGACAGGTCCTAGATCAGCACTCTTACTCTGAAATGCTTTGTGAATACGGGCCCTGGTGCACTGATCAACCAGTGTTTGTGTTTCCCCAGACAGCCTGGCACATCAACTGTCTGTCTGTGTGTCTGTGTGTCTGTGTGTCTGTGTGTGTGTCTGTCTGTCTGTGTGTCTGTGTGTCTGTGTGTCTGTCTGTCTGTCTGTCTGTCTGTCTGTCTGTCTGTCTGTCTGTCTGTCTGTCTGTCTGTCTGTCTGTCTGCCTGCCTGCCTGCCTGCCTGCCTGCCTGTCTGTCTGTCTGTCTGTCTGTCTGTCCGACTAAAAGTCAGCTTCTGTATCTGAGAGACGGATCCTTTCATTACGGAATACATACAACCCACTGGGCACAAACGTCAAATCAATGTTTCAACGTTGATTTAACCAGTGTGTGTGCCCAGTGGGAAGACACATGCCTAAACACACACAGAGTCATGCAAAAATCGCTGGTAGGTCTGGACGTCTGACCCCCCCCCCCCCCCCCCAGAGTAGCTGGTTCTCATTTAGTGTGCCAGTGTGGTTGAACAGGGCAGCGGTTGACTTATTCAGGGAAAGACAGTCAGTCAGACAAGACACACAGACACCGACCCAGCACTATCACTGGGATAAGGGCAGCCAAATAAAGGGAGCCTTCACACCACAGTGGAGAAACACAGTGGCCGATGTTTTGTGCCAGCGTGTGTGTGTGTGTGTGTGTGTGTGTGTGTGTGAATGTGCATTTGCCTATGTGTTTGTGTGCACGTACAGTTCCAGTCAAAAGGTTTGGACACACCTACTCATTCAAGGGTTTTTCTTTATTTTTTAATATTTTCTACATTGTAGAATAAGAGTGAAGACATAAACACTGTGAAATAACACATATGGAATCATGTTGCAACCAAAAAAAGTGTTATATAAATCTAAATATATTTGATATTTGATGTTCTTCAAAGTAGCCACCCTTTGCCTTGATGGCAGCTTTGCACACTCTTGGCATTTTCTCATCCTGCTTCACCTGGAATGCTTTTCCAACAGCCTTGAAGGAGTTCCCACATACGTATGCTGAGCACTTGTTGAGTGCTTTTCCTTCACTCTATGGTCCAACTCATCCCAAACCATCTCAATTGGGTTGAGGTCAGGTGATTGTGGAGGCCAGGTCATCTAATGTAGCACTCCATCACTCTCCTTCTTGGTCAAATAGCCCCTTATACAGCCTGGAGGTGTGTTTTGGGTGATTTTCTTGTTGACAAACTATGTAACCAGCAAAGCACCCACACACCATCACTCCTCCTCCTCCATGCTGCACAGTGGGAACCACACATGCGGAGATCATCCGTTCACCTATTCTGCGTCTCACAAAGACAACAAAAAGTCATAATCAAAAAAGCATAATGATGGACTGTCATTTCTCTTTGCTTACTTGAACTGTTCTTACCATTATATGGACTTGGTATTTTACCAAATAGGGTTATCTTCTCTGTACCACCCCTACCTTGTCACGACACAACTGATTGGCTCAAACACATTAAGAAGGTTGGTTACTACATGATTCCAATGTAGAAAAAAGTCAAAAATAAAGAAAAACCATTGAATGAGTAAGTGTGTCCAAAATGTAGACTGGCACTGTACATGTGTGCGTGTGTGGGCCTGCGTACATGTGCGCGCACGCGCGTGCATTCACGCAAATGCACGCGTTTCACCGTATACGTGTCTGTAGCCCTGGTGAGCTCGCTCCTCGCTCATCAATACGCCCCCAGCGATACTCCCTCCCCGTCTGCTAACACAGAAGAACAAAGACCATTGGCAACGCCGGCCCAGTTATAGATCCTCGCTTCTCTGTTCTTGTTCAATCCAAGTCATGCCGCGGTGCTGTAGCCAGGCCACTCTCCGCTGAAAGTTCAATCTCCTCTCTCCTCCACTGAACAGAGCTTCAAAAGAGTGGCTTGAGCTAATGAGCCTGGACATTCGCCAGTTAGAATCTGGCCTCGGTTTAGCCCACCCAGACCCAGTGGTATGATACTGCTATAACACTGACTGTCCTGGGATTTTGTATACTCAATACTGTATAATTCTGTATAACATTCTCTGCATTACAATGTGCGTGGTTGGCACAGAATATAATTAATCAGATCCGGGACCCCCCCTATTTGAGAGTTTTAGAAATGTTTTCTTAGAGAGATAGACCCACAGCTTAACGGAGGAGTAAGCTCACACTACGGCAAGCGGGATATGGAACATTTCACACCGTCGCAAATTCCTACAATTATTTGGATTATTTGATGAAATTGGGTACGCATTCAATTATGGACTGACCTCTTCATTTGCCTGCCTTCAACCAGGTTTATACTGTCCAGCACTGCTTGTGTGGTCTACGAGGACAATTAGCATCATCCACCATCAACCCTCCTCAAGCACTCTGCCAAATCACCCCTGACACAGACACACACAGACACACACACACAGACTCTTTACCACCATAATAAATAGCTGAGACAACACATAAAAGGTTATATACTGTTTTCCTACCAATTACCAGATCAGTGATTTAAGGTCACAGGGGACTGGTATTCTCAGTGGTGCCCAGAGAGGTGTTTAGTTTACACCCCTCATACAGAGCTAGGGATGTAAGGAGGGGGTGAGGGGTCACTCTCTGTACACTTTTACCTGGACGTTCATGGTTACTTCAACTGTATTCAGGGAACAGAACCCCGTCCCAAATTGTACTCTATTCTCCATATAGTGTTCTACTTTTGACCAGACCCCGGTATTCAAGGGTTAAAAAAAGGCTACTAAAGTTTATAATTTACACTTTAAAAATGTAAGATTTTATTTGCCCTAATGAAAAACGTATCCACCCCTAAAAAATGATCAGGATAATAATTAACATTTCCTGTCGGTGCAGAATTATTTTATTGCTGCGAAAGATCTGGTCAAATTAAGATAGCACACCTGTATAGGGAATAGGGTATTATTTGGGATGCATAGAGTTTTGTGAGAAAACATGGGTGTTGTTGCTGTGGTTCAGAGGTCACAGGTCATATGAGTGACCACTTTCTAGGTCTGTGGGTCCCTCTGCTTTCATAGATCTGCTTCACAGCTGTGCGAGAGGTACGCAGCAGGAGGTCTGAGTCTAATGCTTAATAATGAGGTCTGTGGCAACACACACATGCATGGATCTACGCATGCACGCGCACACACACAAACACAATCGCACAGAGTACACACACACGCAAGCTGGCACGCACACAAGCACGCAGGTAGGTACGCAAACACACACACACACGCACACCCTCCCTCCCTCGCTTCCACCTGCCCACACACACGCAAGCAAACACACACACACACACACACACACACACACACACACACACACACACACACACACACACACACACACACACACACACACACACACACACACACACACACACACACACACACACACACACACACACACACACACACAGTTAGACTGTCATCTTGTGTGTGCTGATCTTCAGTAAGTGCCTGTTTAACCTGTGTGTTTGCCCTTCCTGCCCTTTCTATCTGCCTGAGTGATTTGTTAGACTCCAGGGACAGAACAGGGGATGTGGTCTTTTCTGACCGAGCCAGTGATCGACAACCCCGGCCCCATTCCCCTTCGCCCTAGGCTCCGTCCAAAATGGCAACCTATTCCCTATACAGTGCACTACTTTTGACCAGAGCCCACAGGGCAGAGGTTGGCAACAGCCAGGATTTTTTTGGGGCCCCTCAAAGTAAAAAAAAATATATATTATATATATATATTAATTATATATTAAGCCGTGATTGTGTCTCAATGTAATCAAGGTATGAAATGAACTCTCTTTGGGCTTAGTTGAGGTCAATTTGTAGTGTACAACTATAATTATGTTTCAGTCACCCGACCATCCGCTCGGAAAGAAATCGGAAAGTTGCTTACCCCCACATCACACACCATTTCATTTGGGACGCGACCATACACGCTTAGGAAAAAAAGGGTTCTTTGCCAAGAGATAATATTTTACCAAGAACCCTTTTCATCTGAAGAAACCATTTTGGAAAACAAGAGTTCAAAAATCCCTTTTTGGAAGAGGAGGGTTCTTTGTAAGGCAAAGGGTTCTACCTAGAACCTTTAACATCCTAAGAACGTTTTTTCTTTGAGAGGCAAGACGGATTCCTTGGAAGACAAAAGGGATTGGACATAGAGTATAATCCTTCTGGATCTGAATACACTTTTTTTAGCGTGAGTTTTGTTTTCTTATTTGAAATAGTGCCTGAGCATTAATGTTTACCTCAGTGTTTACCCTTTAACATCAGGAGTTTGAGTAATCTGATACTGCTAAATGTAAAAAGAGAACGTGAGAATGTTTCAAACTGTACCTGTATGGGAATATGTGTGCATGTATCTGCTATTCCCTTAATCATTTTACATAATATCTCAAATTATTCTTTGCTGACTGAGTTGATATCTTTGCTAAGATTTCTGTCTTTCAAATGAGTATTTTCTGTGATTTTATTGAGCAGAGAGTAGGAGAAAAAGAAGGGAACATGAGTGAACCAGCAGTTTATTCGCCAGCAGCATCCCACCCTGCATACCACTGCTGGCTTGCTTCTGAAGGTAAACAGGGTTGGTCCTGGTCAGTTCGTGGATTGGGGACCAGATGCTGCTGGAAGTGGTGTTGGAGGGCCAGTAGGAGGCACTCTTTCCTCTGATCTAAAAAATAAAATGTCCCAATGCCGCATGGCAGTGATTGGGGACACTGCCCTGTGTAGGGTGCTGTCTTTCGAATGGGACGTTAAACGGGTGTCCTGACTCTCTGAGGTCATTAAAGATCCCAAGGCACTTATCGTAAGAGTAGGGGTGTTAACCCCAGTGTCCTGGCTAAATTCCCAATCTGGCCCTCGGACCATCATGGTCACCTAATAATCCCCAGTTTACAATTGGCTCATTCGTCCCCCTCCTCTCCCCTGTAACTATTCCCCAGGTCGTTGCTGCAAATGAGAACATGTTCTCAGTCAACTTACCTGGTAAAATAATAGATAAATAAAAAGTAAAGTGTATTGTATGCTATACAGCAAATTGGCCAATTTGACCTACTGTTGATTCAGAAGTTAAATTAACTCAACACTCAGTGGTGTAAAAAAAAATCCAGTTTTGGTGTTAACCATATATCTGTATTCTTTGCATGTGCATTGATTGGTTGATCGACCTTATGCTTATACACAAGATAAATAACATACATTTTTCAAAACTAATCCAATCTGTCAGTAGTTATTACAGTTGTACATAGCACATAGTATATAGTAGTCATACTTATTGTACCGGTTACTGAGATGGTAGTTCCAGTTTAGACGATGTATGTGATTAAAAGTTACAATTGAAGGATATCCTCACTCTGGCTGGATTCCAATAGGAATTACACATCACTTTGAAAGCCCTCAAAGAAAGGCCTTGTGAATACACGTATTGTTAACAATAGTTGCATTTTAAAGGCTAATAAGGCTAGTGTAACCGTTCATAGAGAGTTTCTAGGTAGAACCATTAACAG
This sequence comes from Oncorhynchus masou masou, assembly GCF_036934945.1. Lineage (NCBI taxonomy): Eukaryota > Metazoa > Chordata > Actinopteri > Salmoniformes > Salmonidae > Oncorhynchus > Oncorhynchus masou. The sequence goes on from NC_088235.1 coordinate 71,457,561, forward strand.
AGGGTTCTATGAAAGAACCATCTGCAAAGGTTACTACCTAGCCCCAAAAACGGTTTCCCCTGTGGGGACCAACCGAAGAACCCTATATGGTTCTACTTAGCACCTTTTTTTTCTAAGAGTGTAGCCTTCTCTATAGCCACCCACCCAAAGCCCCCTCCACCCTTCATCTCCTCCCCCCCACTGGGTTTCCCCCTCTCCCACTACCTCTTCCTCCAAGGGGCTTTGAAGTGAGATCAGAGAGAGAAGCGTTCGGAATCACATGATGCAGCAAGTCGATCAGGTGCATGGAGACGGAAGCTCTGTTAAAGCAGACTGTTGATTTAACGACCCCTGGTCCGCTCTCATAATGAGACCCGCTTTCTCCTCTCTCTCTCTCTCTCTCTCTCTCTCTCTCTCTCTCTCTCTCTCTCTCTCTCTCTCTCTCTCTCTCTCTCTCTATCGTTCTTGTTATCATTCCCACTTTCGCTCTCTCTCATTCTAGCTCGCTTTTATTTATTTATTTAGCTCTGTCTCTCTTTCGCTCTCTCTCGCTCGCTCTCCTCCCACATCCTGTTCAACTGCCGAATTACTGTTTGTGACAATGTGAGGGGAATGCAGAAAGATAAAGGAAGACAAACGTTTCCAGACAAATGGTAGTTAACACAGCTGTAAAAAAGATGGTTCACTGAGCAGCCAAACAGGTGTCGCCAGCCATCACCAATGACCACTGTGATAGGGACGCCCTCCAGCATCATACAGTGTTACCCTGGACGAGTCCCAAAAGGCGCCCTCTTCCCTACATAGTGCACTATATTGGGAATATGGTGCCATTTGGGATACAGATTTACCCTCTCTCTCTCCCCATTGCTACTGTAGAAATCCACTGCCAGGCCTATAACTCCAGTCTTGCCCCATGCCATGGGGCTGTGGGGGCGCTGGGCTAACTGACACATTGTAACATATGGATTCCATGTCACTGGCAGACAACCCCCCTTGTCGCTATACACTCACCAACGGGTGTGTATGGTGAGTGGATGAAAATAAGTGCACTATACACTGAATGTACAAAACATTAAGAACACTTGCTCTTTCGATTACATCGACTGACCAGGTGAATCCAACGGAAAGCTTTGGTCCCTTATTGATGTCACCTGTTAAATCCACTTCAATCAGTGTAAGATGAAGGGGAGAAGACAGGATAAAGAAGGAGTTTTAAGCCTTGAGACAATGGAGACATGGATTGTGTATGTGTCCCATTCAGAGGGTGAATGGGCAAGACAAAAGCTTTAAGTGCCTTTGAACGGGGTATGGTAGTAGGTGCCAGGCGCACCGATCTGCTTTTCACGCTCAACAGTTTCCATGTGGATCAAGAATGGCACATCACCCAAAGGACATTCAGCCAACTTGACACAATTGTGGGAAGCATCGGAGTCAAAAGAAAAAAAGGCCAGCATCCCTGTGGAACGAGTCCATGTCCCGATGAATTGAGTCTGTTCTGATGGCAAAAGGGTGCAACTTAACATTAGGAAGGTGTTCCTAATGTTTTGTACACTCAGTATAGATGACAGTACAGTGAAGGGGACTGGGACTATAGAGATTGGTTGGACTGGAGTGGGTGTCTAGGACTATGAGGCAGTTTAGGGCATACATTGGGTTGGAATAAGTCTATATCATCACTATATGTCTAATAAATCACTGTGTGTGTTCATTTCATAGAAATAACTCCAAATATATATTTTGTATCATTTATTTCCCTGAGCCTCCTTTTCCCATTGATATAGAAAGTCTGATCATGTGGGTGTGTTAATACAAATGTAAAGATATTTACCAACACAGCCTTGATTGGCGGATAGGATCTGGTAAAGACTCTAGAGCAGGGGTCTCCAACCTTTTCTAGCATGAGAGATATTTTATTTAAAAAATGAAATGTCGAGAGCTACAAAAGTTTTTCTAGACATTAAATCGGCCCATTCTTCTCTTCTCCCATGAAACTCTTCCCCACAACTCTTTCCAAGTTCCTTAATGTTAGTGTGCAAGAGAAAGTAGGGCACTATGTTCTGCCAATATAACTGGTAAAATAATGTTTAATAAACAACTCTAAGACCCCCCCCCCCTTTCTATTTTCCAAAATTATGTTCTCAGTTAAATTATTCCTGGTTTTAGATTTTTGGGGTTTTTCACTCAAAGTTACAATTTTCCGTAGAAAAACAATGTTCTGAGTCCATTTTAATGCTTAAATCACATCACACAACCATTTTTATCTAGGTCTGGAAGAAAACTAACAGTTTTATTTTTGAGTGTAATTCCCAATTAATTGCACGTCTGGCCCTTTAATTTCACATCTAGCGAGTGAGGAATGTGCCATCTAATGTGCCAGTCTAGCAATGGCTCTGTACTGCTGCTGTTCATTTCATGGCAAAGTTTGCAAATGATAGATACAAATGATATGCTTACTCGTGAAATACTGTACCAGTCAAAAGTTTGGACAAACCTGCTCATTCAAGAGTTTTACTTTATTTTTTACTATGTTCTACATTGTAGAATAATAAGTGAAGACATCAAAACGATGAAATAACACATATGGAATCACATAGTAACCAACCTTCTTAATGAGGTTGAGCCAATCAGTTGTGTTGTGACAAGGCCCTACACAGAAGAAAGCCCTATTTGGTAAAGTACCAAGTCCATATAATGACAAGAACAGCTCAAATAAGCAAAGAGAAATGACAGTCCATCATCACTTTAAGACATGAAGGTCAGTAATTTCTGAAAATCCGGAAAATATAAATTACTTTGAAAGTTACTTCAAGTGCAGTTGCAAAAACCATCAAGTGCTATGATGAAACTGGCTCTCATGAGGACCGCCACAGGAAAGGAAGACCCAGAGTTACCTCTGCTGCAGAGGATAAGTTCATTAGAGTTAACTGCATCTCAGATTGCAGCCCAAATAAATGCGTCAAAGAGTTCAAGTAACCAGACACATCTCAACATCAACTGTTCAGAGGAGACTGCGTGAATCAGGCCTTCATGGTCAAATTGCTGCAAAGACGCCACTACTAAAGGACACCAATAAGAAGAAGAGACTCGCTTGGGCCAAGAAACAAGAGCAATGGACATTATACCGGTGGAAATCTGGCCTTTGGTCTGATGAGTCCAAATTTGAGATTTTTTTGTTCCAACCGCTGTGTCTTTATGAGACACAGAGTAGGTGAACGAATGATCTCCGCAAGTGTGGTTGCCACCGTGAAGCATGGAGGAGGAGGTGTGATGCTGTTCATTGACTGCAGCTCAGCGTTCAACACCATGAAAGCTCATCACCAAGCAAGGGATCCTGGGACTAAACACCTCCCTCTGCAACTGGATCCTGGACTTCCTGACAGTCCACCCCCAGGTGGTGAGGGTAGGTAACAACACATCTGCCACGCTGATCCTCAACACTGGAGCTCCCCAGGGGTGTGTGTTCAGTCCCCTCCTGTACTCCCTGTTCACCTACGACTGCATGGCCAGGTACGACTCCAACACCATCATTAAGTTTGCTGACGACACAACAGTGGTAGGCCTGATCACCGACAATGACGAGACAGCCTATAGGGAGGAGGTCAGAGACATGGCCTGGTGGTGCCAGAATAACAACCTATCCATCTAACGTAACCAAGACTAAGGAGATGATTGTGGACTACAGGAAAAGGAGCACCGAGCACGTCCCCATTCTCATCAATTGGGGCTGTAGTGGAGCAGGTTGAGAGCTTCAAATTCCTTGGTGTCAACATCAACAACAAACTAGATTGGTTCAAACACACCAAGACAGTCGTGAAGAGGGCACGACAAAGCCTATTCTCCCTTAGGAAACTAAAAAGTTTTGGCACGGGTCCTGAGATTCTCAGAAGGTTCTACAGCTGCAACATGGTACGGCAATTGCTCGGCCTCCGACCGCAAGGAACTTCAGAGGGTAGTGTGTACGGCCCAGTACATCACTGGTGCAAAGCTGCCTGCCATCCAGGACCTCTACACCAGGCAGTGTCAGAGGAAGGCCCTAAAAATTATCAAAGACCCCAGCCACCCCAGTCATAGACAATTCTCTCTACTACTGCATGGCAAGTGGTGCCGGAGTGCCAAGTCTAGGACAAAAAGGCTTCTCAACAGTTTTTACCCCCAAGCCATAAGACTCCTGAACAGGTAACCAAATGGTTACCCGGGCTATTTGCATTGTCCCCCCCCCCCCCCAACCACTATTTTATGCTGCTGCTACTCTCTGTTGATCTTATATGCATAGTCACTTTAACTATACATTCATGTACATAATACCTAAATTGGCCCGACCAACCAGTGCTCCTGCACATTGTCTAACCGGGCTATCTGCATTGTGTCCCACCATGTACATACTACCTCAATAAGCCTGACTGATAGGTGTCTGTATATAGCCTTGCTACTCTTTTTTCAAATGTATTTTTACTGTTGTTTTATTTCTTTACTTACCAACACACACACACCTTTTTTTCTGCACCATTGGTTAGTAAGTAAGCATTTCACTGTTGTATTCGGCGCACGTGACAAATAAACTTTGATATGATTTGATGTTATGGGGGTGCTTTGCTGGTGACACTGTCAGTGATTTATTTAGAATTCAAGGCACACTTAACCAGCATGGCCACCAACGCATTCTGCAGCGATACACCATCCCATCTTGTTTGTGCTTAGTAAGACTATCACTTGTTTTTCAACAGGACAATGACCCAAAACACACCTCCAGGTTGTGTAAGTGTCACGCTCTCTGACGAGGAGGAGTAGTAAGGTTCGGAGGACCAAAGCGCAGCGTGATGTGAATACATTATTTTAATGTAAGACGAAATAACACGAAGTACACTAAACAAACAAAATAACAAAACGAACGTGACCGCTATCAACACAGAGGGCAAACATGCAACATCCATAGACATAGATAATCACCCACAAAATACTCAAGGAATATGGCTGCCTAAATATGGTTCCCAGTCAGAGACAACAATAAACAGCTGCCTCTAATTGAGACCAATCTAGGCAACCATAGACATACAAACCCCTAGACTGGTAACAACCCCATAAACATACAAAAGCCCGGCCGCACACCTAAGCCTATATGGGAGGGTCTGGGTGGGCATATCTCCGCGGTGGCGGTTCTGGTGAGGGACGTGGACCCCGCTCCACTTCTGACTCGGCCCACTTGCGTAATGTCTCTGGAGCGGGAACACTCACCACCGACCCCGAACTGGAGGACGCCACTGGACTGATGGTCGAGTCTAGAATGAGTGGCACCTCTGGACTGACGGGCGGCACTGGCAGATCCGGACAGGAGGGAGACTCCGGCAGCTCCGGACAGACGGGAGACTCCGGCAGCTCCGGACAGACGGGAGACTCCGGCAGCTCTGGACAGACGGGAGACTCCGGCAGCTCCGGACAGACGGGAGACTCCGGCAGCTCCGGACAGACGGGAGACTTCGGCAGCTGCGGACAGACGGGAGACTCTGGCAGCGCTGAGCATGAAGAAGACTCTGGTAGCACTGGACAGGCGGGGGCACCTGTAGGGAGGAGACGGAGAGACAGTCTGGTGCGGGGGGCTGCCACCGGAGGGCTGGTGCGTGGAGGCGGCACCGGATAGATGGGACCGTGGAGGCGCACTGCAGGTCTCGAGCACCGAGCCTGCCCAACCCTACCTGGCTGAATGCTCCCCTTAGCCAGGCCAGTGCGGCGAGGTGGAATAGCCCGCACTGGGCTGTGCTGGCGAACCGGGGACACCATGCGTAAGGCTGGTGCCATGTACCCCGGCCCGAGGAGACGCACTGGAGACCAGATGTGCTGAGCCGGCTTCATGGCACCTGGCTCGATGCCCACTCAAGCCCGGCCGATACGAGGCGCTGCTATGTACCGCACCAGGCTATGCCTGCGCACCGGGGACGCCGTGCGCCTCACGGCATAACACGGTGCTTGCCCGGTCCCTCTCTCTCCACAGTAAGCACTGGGAGTTGGCGCAGGTCTCCTACCTGACTTTACCACACTCCCCGTGTGCCCCCCAAGAAATCTTTGGGGCTGCCTCTCGGGCTTCCAACCACGCTGCCATGCTGCCTCCTCATACCGCCGCCTCTCAGCTTTCACTGCCTCCAGCTCTGCCTTGGGGCGGCGATATTCTCCAGCCTGTGCCCATGGTCCCTTGCCGTCCAGAATCTCCTCCCATGTCCAGGAGTCCTGAGATCGCTGCTGCTGCCCGTTACCATGCTGCTTGGTCCTTTGGTGGTGGGTGATTCTGTCACGCGGTGTAAGTGTCACGCTCTTCTTCCTCCTCCTCTGACGAGGAGGAGTAGTAAGGATCGAAGGACCAAAGCGCAGCGTGATGTGAATACATTATTTTAATGTAAGACGAAATAACACGAAGTACACTAAACAAACAAAATAACAAAGCGATATCCCTTGACTGTTTACAGGAACAATGGTGAGGTGTTTGCTCTGTCCCTGTACTATAGATTGCCCTTTAACCTCTGTAGCCTTCTGCCTGGTGTGTTTAACTTGTCTAAAGTATGGTATCTTTAAAGCTATTTTTTTTATTTGTATTTTTATTTGTATTTTTTTCTAGTTGAGTATATTATTTATATTGCTTTGTCTTGTCTGTGTGTGTGTGTAAAACTTAATAAACAGAGTTAATAAAAAATAATAATAATAAATAACAAAGCGAACGTGACCGCTATCAACACAGAGGGCAAACATGCAACATCCATAGACATAAATAATCACCCATGAAATACTCAAGGAATATGGCTGCCTAAATATGGTTCCCAATCAGAGACAACAATAAACAGCTGCCTCTAATTGAGAACCAATCTAGGCAACCATAGACATACAAACCCCTAGACTGGTAACAACCCCATAAACATACAAACGCCCTAGACAGGCCAAAAACACATAATCACCCATGTTACACCCTGACCTAACCAAAATAATAAAGAAAACAAAGAATACTAAGGTCAGGGCGTGACAGTAAGGGCTATTTGAACAAGGAGAGTGATGGAGTGCTGCATCATATGACCTGGCCTCCACAATCACCTGAACTCAACCCATTTGAGATGGTTTGGGATCAGTTGGAGCGCAGAGTGAAGGAAAAGCACTCAACAAGAGCTCAGCATATGTGGGAACTCCTTCAAGACTGTTGGGAAAGAATTCCAGGTGAAGCTGGTTGAGAGAATGCCAAGAGTATGCAAAGCTGTCATCAAGGCAAAGGGTGGCTACTTTGAAGAATTTGAATTTGTTTAACACTTTTTTGGTTAATTCCATATTTCTTATTTCATAGTTTTGATGTCTTCACTATTATTTTACTATGTAGAAAATAGGAAAAATAAAGAAAACCAATTGAATGAGTAGGTGTGTCCAAACTTTTGACTGGTACTGTAATTCTGTCAGGTAAGGCTATTTTGCAGTTAATATTTATTTGAGAAGGTTTGGGGGAAAGTATTTCTGTCAACCACAAGACGGTTATCACACCAATTGGTTACACAAGTTGTGATAGACAAACACGCACACCACACAGGGGAAATATTGCTGGAAATTAATTGGCATATATTGTTTTAGCTTTGGCTTTTTAAGCCAATAGTGGCTAACCAGGATATTGTTCAGAATAATCAGATCAGATTGTGATGTCGTGGGCCATCTGGGCCATGACATCACAAAACTCCATCCCACCTGAACAGGTTTAAATTCCAGGTATTTAAAAAAAAACAGCTCTAACACAATAGAGCATTGTCAAAATGTTCACATTATCTGTGTAACTTTTTTGACTGCACTGCCCCTTTAAGGATCGTTTGGCATGGGGGTTTATCCTCTTGTGATATACAGTGCATTCGGACAGTATTCAGGCCCTTGACTTTTTCCACATTTTGTTAGGTTACAACCTTATTCTAAAATCAATTTACACACAATACCCCATAAATGACAAAGAAAAAGCAGGTTGTTACAAATTTCTGCTAATTTATAAAAAATAAAGAATGGAAATATCACATTTACATAAGTATTCAGACTCTTTGGCAGAGATTACAGCCTTGAGTCTTTTTCGTCATGACACTTGTCACACCTGTATTTGGGAAGTTTCTCCCATTCTTCTCTGCAGACCCTCTCATGCTCTGTCAGGTTGGAAGGGGATCGTTGCTGCACAGCTGTTTTCAGGTCTCTCCAAAGATGTTCAATCAGGTTCAAGTATGGGCTCTGGGACATTCAGAGACTTGTCCCGAAGCCACTCCTGCGTGGTCTCAGCTATGTGCTTAGGGTCGTTGTCCAGTTGAAAGGTGAACCTTCGCCCCAGTCTGAGGTCCTGAGCGCTCTGGAGCAGGTTTTCATCAAGGATCTCTCTGTACTTTGCCTCGATCTTGACTAGTCTCCCAGTCCCTGCAGCTGAAAAACATCCCCACAGCATGATGCTGCCACCACCATGCTTCACCGTAGGGATGGTGCCAGGTTTCCTCCATACGTGACGCTTGGCATTCAGGAAAAATAGTTCAATCTTGGTTTCAGCAGACCATTCTATCTTGTTTCTCATGGTCTGAGAGTCTTTAGGTGCCTTTTGGCAAACTCCAAGCAAGCTATCATGTGCCTTTTACTGAGGAGTGGCTTCCGTCGGGCCACTCTACCATAAAGGCACGATTAGTAGAGCGCTGCAGAGATGGTTATCCTTCTGGAAGGTTCTTCCATCTCCACAGAGGAACTCTAGAGCTCTGTCAAAGTGACTATTGGCTTCTTGGTCACCTACCTGACCAAGGCCCCCTCCCCCGATTTCTCAGTCTGGCGGCCAGCTCTAGGAAGGCTGGCAGCCAGCTCTAAGAAGAGTCTTCGTGGTTCCAAACTTCTTCCATTTAAGAATGTTGGAGGTCACTGTGTTCTTTGGGATCTTCAATGTTGCTGACATGTTTTGGTACCCTTCCCCAGATCTGTGGCTCGACACAATCCTGTCTCGTAGCTCTACGGACAATTCCTTCAACCTCATGGGTTGTTTTTTTGCTCTGACACGCACTGTCAACTGTGGGACCTCATAAAGACAGGTGTGTGCCATTCCAAATCATGTTCATTCATTTGAATTTACCACAGGTGGACACCAATCAAGTTGTAGAAACATCTCAAGGATGATCAGTGGAGACAGGATGCACCTGAGCTCAATTATGAGTCTCATAGCAAAGGGTCTGAATACTTATGTAAATAAGGTATTTATGTTTTTAATTTTTAATACATTGGCAAACATTTCTAAAAATCTGTTTTTGCTTTGTCATTTTAGAATAAGGCTGTAACGTAACAAAATTTGGAAAAAGTCCAAGGGTCTGAGTAGTTTCCGAAGGCACTGTATCAATGCACTGTGTGTGGGTGCTGTGGATGGATAACTTCCACAAACTGCCTCTCCTGTCCAGAAAAGATGAAGGTAAATAAACATAGAATAACAGAGGTCCCCATCCCCTGCTAAGATGAAAGCTCCTCAACTTAAGAGTACATTAGAGGAACCAACTACTGCCACAACAGGAGGGCAACAGTCAAACATAGTCAACCACGACCTTCAAACATCAAACACAGTCGTCATTACATTAAAATATTTATTCTCTTATGTGCCTGAAATCAGCCCACACGGTCAACACAGAGCAGCAGTGAAACACCGGGCTCAGACATTCTCTTCATCTATGGTAACACAGCTGTCAAATGGATCGTACCATTAGAACCTTTAGATTTGGGGATTTTTGGATGGGTTATTCTCTCTCTTCCTTATCTTAATGACCCCCCCCTCGCTGTGTGTGGCAAGGAGAGGGAAGATCACTGTAGCAGATGTACAATACGACCACAAACTCAAACCGTGACTCGGGAACTCAGCAGCTTGACTGAATCTCGGATTAATGCGCCCTGCTCCCAGTTTCTTGAATTCGACACAGATATGGTGGGAAGCCTTCCTTATCAGGATGGGTGGTGGAATCTGCTGTTGAGGGAATGGGTTATTATTTTATGGGATAACTGGAATAACTGGATAGAGAGCTGCTAAATCCTCCACTGACGGGGAAGCGAGGCCCAAGGAAGTTAACAGAATGGGAGTGGGCAAACATTTGAGGGTTGCACTCCAGGGCTGGGTTCACCAGATACGTTCAGTGTTCAAGAGTCCTTTACGGTATGTTATACAAGCCTCTGACGGGATTCAAGGTAACACCAACCTGCCTGTGCAGAATCAATATCACATAGATTAATCGTAGACTACTTCCTGAATGACACCCTATTCTCATAGGCCTCCCAGAGTAATGCACTTTGTAGGGAATAAGGCTTTTGGGGCACAGATTTCGACTTGGCACAGGGATTACTTCTCATGTGATGCTCTACGGGTTTAGTTGGTTCCAGACACGGTTTCCATATGTTGTGTGTGTGTGTGTGTGTGTGTGTGTGTGTGTGTGTGTGTCTATCACCTCTGTGTGTGTGTGTGTGTGTGTGTGTGTGTGTGTGTGTGTGTGTGTGTGTGTGTGTGTGTGTGTGTGTGTGTGTGTGCGTGCGTGCGTGCGTGCGTGCGTGCGTGCGTGCCCGCGTGTGTGTGCACGCTGAGTGTGTTCATACAGTGTGTGTGGTGCGGGTGCAAGGTAGACTGCCTCTTATCAAAGCTGTGTCCTCATTCAATAACTGGGAGGCATGTTATCCAGTGCAGCTGTCCAGCTGAGGGTGTATTGAGTGAAGCCTCCTATAAGACACAGTTTACACCTAGCTGACAACCCAGGGGAGGAGATCAACAGGAACCGCTCGATGCTCATGCATACACATCTATCTGCTCTGCTCTCTATTCCCAAGATGTAGCCTCTCACACAGGCACCCATACACACGCATAGACGCACACACAAACACGCTCAGACACAGATAGACACACACACAGACACATACACACACCTGCTCCTTTCTCTGATGGCATAATTATTCTACCAACCTGTTTTCTCACATGCTTACGTTTATTATTCATATAGCTAGACGCTCCAGCTGCGTCTAGCTATCCGAACTCTCCCGTACAGTAACTGAAGCTCGCCACCACACTGTGCGATAACGACGCAGGGAATCACGGGAAGATCAACACTGTCTGTCTGGGTCTTGAACGCTGTGGTAGGACGTGGTGTTTTGTCATTCTCTTCCTCTGTTCCCACTTCTGTTCTTGTACCCCTTTAGTTACAGCTCAAGTTTGAAACATCTCCCTGAGGAAAATAAGCATGATTCGCCTCGCTGGAGACATCTGCCCTTTGAAAGAGAGAGGCTGTTTGAACAGCTGTCACATCCCACTGCTCGTCTGAACATCTTCAGATGAAACAGAGAACGTCTGGGGCCGTATGTATCTCTGCTTCTGATCTTGGATCAGCCCCCCCCCCCTCCAATCCATGCAGTCATCCGTTGTTATCTAAAAAGTGATCCTAAATTATACTCTGAGACGGTTGATACATATGGCCCCTAGGGTAATGTTGTGGTTTGGATACTAGAGGAGACGTCAACAAGCAACACAACGATGCAGAAGACAACAGGCAAACCCAGCAAGGATTACCAAAGCAGGTAGAACCGTTTTAAACTGATACACTCACACAAAATATCCCCATTCACGGTGAGATACTGTAGGTAGACATCCACTGGAGAGGGTACGCGAATGGATGACTCTCTTAAGCGCATAGAAGCTGATAGAACAGAGAGAGATACCTGTATATAAAGAATGCCTGTGAACAAATGTGCTACTTTCTTTGTGTTTTCTGTGTTCATTGTGATGCATGGGTCACCCATTTACATATGTAGGCTACGTTATGTACATGTACTGTAGTGTGTCATGCATTGTCATGTATGGGCCAGGTTGTCTACATAGCAACCAAAGAGTTCCATCCCCGAAGATTTGAAGCTTAACACTTAAGACTTTGGTCCTGAAGTGGCTGCCTGTTAGTCAGTGAAGAGGAACGAAACATCAGCCTTTCGAAAAGTCCCGGGAGTTCAATTGCATTAAAGCCCTTAGTTTGCCTGAGCTTCGATAAAATTGGATAAAGCAGGAAAAGCTGCTTCCATCACTCAGAATTCATTTCCCCCAAAATGATTTGAGCTGCATAGTACCCACTATGGATTGGGAACCCCTATTCTACCCCTGTCCATCTCTGTACTTTAATCAAATTATCCTCTATGTTTGGAGGTAATATAAACTAGGTTTGTCATGATACCTGTATCGCGATTCTAGGAAGTAAGGAAGGAAGGGAAACAAAACATGAAGTGGACTTACTATCTTTAGGAAAACGGTCCTAATGTTGGAAAAATCTGCTTTATGTTGTCGCCAATGTTCCCTATAAGCTGTGCATGGGCGCGCAGTTCCCCCGGGACTGCCGCACAGAAGAAATATCAGTCCGCAAAAAGAAGCATGAGATTGAACTTCACTCAACTTTCTAGTTTCCCCTATAGTTAACACTATCAACGTTTCCCTTTACTGTGCGAATTGTGAATGAATCAACTCAATACTAGCCACTTTCAATGCAACATACCGAAACAAAACAAACTATACCATACATTTTCTTGTAGACAGAACACATTGGAGTAGGTTTCTATTGCATTAACAGGCACGACCCATACTCTACACAGACCTGTGCACCATAACCACTCAGAGCTGCAGTGTGCAAATAGACCATTGCCATACATGGATCTGTGCCATTCACTTTGAACTGGACTGTGTTTACAGCATGAGCAGTCATGAGTTGATGTGCTTGTTTTGAGATCAAAGCGAGAGCTGCACGTAGCGAGGTGTGTACACTTGTTCATGTTCTTTGCTAGTTAGTGAGCCCAGGTATAGCTAATTTCTAGTCCGCAATGAGGGAGTGGTTGCTTCCTACAAGAACACAAAACATGTGCATTTCTAGCCATCTTTGAAAAACAATTCAGGGAAAGATATATATATATTTTTCTGTATTAAAGGGGCAGTGTTGTATTCTGCCAATAGGCAGAGGGTAGCATCATTTGTCTGACTCTCTGTAATAATGGTGTGGGAATAATAATAATATTTTTTTGTAAAGTGGTTTCTTGCATCAAACAACACAATATTTTCAGTCACCTCCTTGTCTGAAGGACAAGTGGATAAACTGGTTAATGTCAACCCCTGCATGTTTTTTTCAAAAGTCTCATGGAACGCAGGCCTACATTGAACACCATACATTGGCTGCTACTATAGGCTGAATGATAGAAGACTTATTTCCATGTTAAAACGTTATGGGATGCATTTTCTCCATAGTTTTTCTATAGTGGGCCACTCTGATAGGCCTACGTTACGATCAAATAGCCACAGTAGCCTACTTGGCCATTGTTATAACTGTAAATTAAAGCAGGTACAGCCTCAGTGTTCACAGTACACTCTCGCCAGATGTTGCACAGAATTTTCAAGTTTGCGCTCGGCAGACCTGGAATTTGCTCAGTGCCTAAAAGAATTAGAGGGAACATTGGTTGTCACCGAGAGTCATGTTAGTATATTTTGCAAGCTATAGCACACAATTGTTACAAGACTAATTTAAGAACACACACACGAGTGCAAGCGTACACACACGCACGCACACACACACAGCTACGCATGTGCGCACACACACCTGTTTGGCATCTTTCCGATCCTGTCCTTATTTGGGGCTTCATTATTGGGATTCCTGCCACTCTGTCTCCCAGACAGCATCCACCCTGTCCCTGTTATTCAACCAGCAGCATGTTGTCAAAACCAATAAGTTTTCTCAAAGTCACACACACACACACACAAACTTTTCTCAAGACAACTCATCCAAGCACCAGGCCTTGATGTGTGGGATGAAACGTTTCTTTAAGGTGATACGGGGGGATATCACCTCTCTTCCCCGCTCCATCATCCCTCCATCCTTCCCCCATCTCTCCCTCTCCCTCTCCCTCTCTCTCTCCTCACTCATTGTCATTATTTTCAACATGGCCCTTCTCTGATCTACTAAGGATTGTGGGTCCTCTCTCTACGGGGGATTTCAATGTCAGGCGCCACCTTGACGGCCGTGAGGGTGTTTGATTTCCCATCATGCTTTGTGGTGGTGTGTCTACCTTCCTTCCCGCTCTTTGGAGGTGGAGGCGAGGGGAGGCGAACGCTGTGGTGCCCCCGCACCGTCGGGCAATTATCCTCTAGCATAATAAGGAGTGGCTCTCGCCCTGCCGCTCTGATTGACACCTCTCCTCCTTATTTGTCAACAAATCAGATGGCTCATAATGGCGTGGGTGGCCATATTGAGCTAAGGGTGTCGTTTGTGGAGCTGAGCATCGCATCGTCTCTCGCTCCCCTTCTCTCGCTCTCTGTCACCTCGTTATCTCTGACAGGGTGTCGCTTGCTCAAACTTCCCCTCCTTTGTCATCTCTACATACTTGTGTCTGTGTTCAACCAGAATGACAAAAACTATATTCAGTGTAGGTACTAATGTTCATTTTGTGACCAATGACCAGAAACATGGACTGGTGGCTGTTTTCCACCAAGTGTCACATACTTTGCACAACCAGGAAAAAACTTTGGTTAAGATTGTCAAAGAGTAAAAAGGGCACACTCCAAAAAGACACACATACACTGACAAGATGCAGGCCATAACTGTCATTCGATCGATTGTATTAAAACCATGGATTTTTAAAAGAGTGCAATGCGCACAATCCTTATATGACAACATATAAATGTGTTATGATGAGCAGCACGCGTGACAATAGGGTGATACTCACAGCCATCCTTACGGTCCTCAGGACTAGACAAGGCCTCACTGTCTGACAGCAGGCCAGACACCGCAAACAACTTCCTCCCAGAATCCTCAGCGGCTTTGAGCGACCACGGCGAACCAGACAGAATACGCCCTCCTCCAAACTCATACTGCTTCCTTTCCGAGTCGGTATAGCAGCCCTTGAGCCTCTTAGCAGGGGTGAAGGCTGACTGATAACCCCTGACCTCCCTCTCCTCAGGCAGGGAGGAGAAGGGTCTGAAGGCGCCTACCCCGCTGTGGTTGAGCATCTCTAGAGATGAGCAGTCCAGGTTGGGGGGGTGGAACTGGGGGTGGAGGTGGAGCAGGGAGGCAGGGAAGTCTCTGGCGGGGAAGGTGCCATGACTGGAGACGGGCCCCTGGCGGTGGTACATGGAGGCAAATGTGTAGGAGCCGGAGGGGAAGGGGAGGTGGAGGTCCTTCTCGGAGATGGGGACACCGAAGGCCGTGGGGCCTGGCAGGGGATGGAGGAATCGTGGCCAGCCTCGGCTGTGGAGGCCAGCACCATCAGGGCTGGGGAGGCCAGGGGACTGGGCAGGTAGGAGGAGCTGTCCATCTTAAAAGAGGGACGGTGGAGGTCCATCCAATCCACGCCTCCCTTAGTCCTATAGAGGGAGGGACTGGTCAGGGGGAGGGGCTGAGTGTTGGTGTGATTTGAAGATGATGTAGAATAACTTCACTGTGAGTCCATTCTCATAGGGCTATATAAGGAGAGAAGAGCATTGATTATCCAAATACAATTGTCAAGAACGAGGGGTATTTAAGAAAGAGATATGGAAGACACATAGAGAACGATGACTCTCACAATGAACTAATGCAAATGCTGAATAATAACGTTAAAATAAAACATGTGCAAAATGATTTTTTTTTGTAAATCTGGACAATTCTGTTAAGAAATACTTTGATAGCACTGGAAAAAACGTTATTTGTAACTGAGAATATATTTATTTGTAACTGAGGATATATTTAACCTCTTAAATGAAGAGTTAAGCTAAAAAAAACATGAAATATAGCAGAACATATAGCAGAACATATTGTAATAATTAATATAATGTAAATAAAATCTTGAAATGATGGTGTAGTTTACGGGGTATTTGTTTATGACTCATTAATAGCCTATCAGTCCATATATGTCTGCAATCTGCCCAATATAAAAAAAAAGATTATGATGATCATCACAGTAAATAGGAGAATGCGGCTCTCAATTGAATACTTATTTTCCTTTTTTTCTATGATATTTATATGTGAAACAGCATTTATTGTAAAAATTAATATTCTATGACAAGTTAATGAAATAAGAATCCAATAGAAAACATTTTAATACTCTTACATTTCCATGTGATTGACACTACAATTTATCGATTGATCTTGGGATTAAATTTGTTTTCGGTGTGGCCTGCATAAAACGTTATAAAATAATCCCAATATTGGTGTCAAACAAAATATAATTCTAAAATCTAATTGTACAGATGTCCAAGAGGATTGTGAAACGAATAGTTCATGTTGTTCGATGTTACAGTTTCTGAAATTAACTCATTTGTAGGCTAAAGAATAATATCTGAACAGCAGTTTTATTTAATTGAAAACGATCTTTAGTTATGAAAGAGATAGTTTTGTTAGTGATAATCTCCCCTTTTATTCAACAGTAGCTAGGTTTCTATCCAATTGGTGACAGATTTTCATGCGAATATTCTAAAATCTGCATAAAAACAAGATGCGCATTTTCCCACCAGAGATGTGTTTCCATCTAATTGACTTGTTGCAGATAAAAGACTGTGTGTGATCACATAGTGCACATTAAAAAAAATTGCGGTTAAACTCCCATATGCAGAATCCAAAATACAAGTGTAATTAGTTTCCATCTAATGTTGTATTATACTGATGGTTTTCTCACCCCCCCAAAAAATGTGTGTTATATACCGAGTGTGCCAGATCTTGTACTGGCATGTGCGCTCCAGCCAACAGCGCGCAGATACCGCTTTTGGCTAGAGCGCACGTACATCCCTCAAACTCAACTCTGGACCTCGAAGCCAGTGCAACTGCGTTTTTTCATTGTACCCTTCTAATCAGGGACTGATTTAGACCTGAGTGCAATTCATTATCAGACAGAACAGAAAACCAGCAGACCCCGGACCTCCTAGTGTAAGAGTTGAAACACCCCGGGCCTTACATGATAAGATTTTTTTACGGACAAAAGAGCAAGATTCATGTTATTTGTCAAACGGCAGCCAAGCATCGAGGATAATGCACCAGCATAAGACCCTGCATATTTGGAAAAGAGCATCAAGCTCATCATCTTGGCACTTTCACCACCCTGCGAAGTTCATCATCCTTTGTTGAATCTGTAGCCTAATAAACGGCATGCTTTCACGACGACATCGCGTGACTCCAAGTTAACTTCGTTTATGATAGGCACGTTTTCACTGTATGGATGTGCAAAATTCTAAACTTTTGTTAAACGAAAAGCAATTCCAATCACATGAAGTACCCCGCGTGTCAACTGCATTCGTGGCTTGTGCTCCCGGTGAATGTTGAACCCCTAGCATACTCATGCCAACATGTGCGTGTTATAACATCCCTCAGACCACTTTCAAGAAATGATTTCATTTTTAGTTTTTTTTAATGTATTATATATTTCGACTTAAACACGCCAGGGTAAATTGGAAATATTTCAAGCAAAACACCTGCCCAGGGACAACCAGCAGTTCCATGTATTTGATCTGATCAGAGCTAGCTCACCTGATTGAACTTGTCAACTAAGCAGCAAGCCCCTGAGGCGAATCCGAGCCAGTTCAGGGCTACAACAAAATTGTGAAACGGTCCGGTGTCCCGGAGGAAGATATTTGAGAACCGCGCACGATGTTGGACAACTGAATGCCCAACAAACATCTTGAAAAGTAGGCTATTCAAATGGAATGCAAACCCCAATTTGCGTGAAACACGACTGCAGTCTTCAAGGGCAAATCTCTGATATTGTCAAACATTTAGCCAGATAGGCCCTAATGATAAATTATACTAATTAATAGGATATTGCATGAAGGTCTTACAAGAAGCCAACAAAATGTAATCTAACCCAATAGCCCTACCATAACACTTTTACAGGAAAAGTTGCATATAGCCTACTTACCTAGTTAAACGCTGTCTTGGAGTTGTTTCAGCCACACAATGAACACTTTCTCTAGTTAGAATGTCAGCGACGGTCGAGACTTTATTCCGTCCGAGCAGAAGAGAAACACGCGCTTGCAAAAGGTCGATATTATTTCCAAGTATATCTGCAGTGAAATGTAATCTTGGCTACAGTATTTTTTTCACATTGACAGACCAGTTAGAATTGTAAGATAAGAAGTGGCACAACGTGAGGACGAGGCGAAGCTCACCGGGCTGCGGCTGCTGCTGCTCAGAGGCTTTCCGCGCTTCGAATGACGATTCCCTCTTCCTCTCCCACCCTAGCCTATCTCTCTCCTCCGAATCACACTCCCGAGAGGGTCTGCGACCTGCCTTCATAATGTGCAATGTTACCCTCAGTAGGTTACTAGCCTCTATCCTCCACATGCAAAATGGAAAATGTTCTGAAATGTGATTAAACCGTTATCAAACTGTCTTAAAAATAATTCCGCTTTCTGGCAGAGCCAACAAATAAGTCACATGCAAGACCATTTGTCATTTTTTCCATGCACCCAAATGACACATTGTGTCAATTTCAGTATAATGAACTACTAGGCTACTTATTAAGTGTAACCGTGACAGTATAGGCTGGGGACGGAGGAAAGTCATTAACGTTAAAAATGACCAACACTGGACAGTCCTAGGTCCAGGCTTACTAAGATGCATAAAAGGTCTGTCTCACATGTTAAGGAAAACATTTGGACATTTCTACAAAACTGTGAAGGAGAGAGGATAGAGTTGTCTCCTTTCCTTTATTCAGTACAGGCCTGCTTAATTTGATTGCCATGTCCTGTGTTTTTGATTTGGTAAAACGTCCTTAAGGGGATTACAATGAAAAAATAATAATTTAATACTGTATTTTTTGGGTGTCTGATTTTTATTGACTGAGGGCATAGGCCATGTAGCCTAACTCCATCAGCTTAAAACTCTTAAGGATTAACCCCTTTTTTCAATTTACACCTAAAATGACATACCCAAATCTAACTGCCTGTAGCTCAGGCCCTGAAGCAAGAATATGCATATTCTTGGTACCATTTGAAAGGAAACACTTTGACGTTTATGGAAATGTGAAAGGAATGTGGTAGAATTTAACACAATAGATCTGGCAAAAGATAATACAAAGAAAAAAAGAACCTTGCTTTTGTATTTCTTCGTACAGAATGGCCATAATGTATTATTCCAGCCCAGGTGCAATTTAGATTTTGGCCACTAGATGGTATCAGTGTATGTGCAAAGTTTTAGACTGATCCAATGAGGCATTGCATTTCTGTTAAAAATGTTGTATTATGACTGCCCAAAAGTGCCTAATTTGTTTATTAATAACTTTTCATGTTCCAAATTGTGCTCTCTCCTCGAACAATAGCATGGTATTATATCACTGTAATAGCTACCGTAAATTGGTCAGTGCAGTTAGATTAACAAGAATTTCAGTTTCCTGCCAATATCAGATATGTCCATGTCCTGGGAAATTTTCTTACAACCTCACTTACAACCTCATGCTAGTTGTATTAGCCTACATTAGCTCAACCGTCCCATGGAAGGGACACCGATTAAATATACTTGAGCATGCCATTATAGAAGAAACCCAGTATCCTCTTTATTCACACATATGATTTAACACTGTTGGATGGCATAACTCGAGAAAAATCACAAATCACTCTTAATGTGTTTTTATCAGTATTGGTATCGCTTAAAGACTTTTTGGGAATAATGTAATTGAAATAATTCCGTCTTCCCCTGAGCCAATCCAGAGGTTCCGTTGGGCTAATCTAATGTGACATGCAATTTTGTGTCTCTGACGGTCCGACTATTGCTTCCCCTCAGGTCTCAGTCTGTAATGAACAGCCATTTGAACGCCAGCGAGCCCCTGTGGAGAGACCTCTGAGACTGGGAATGGGAGGGTTGGGAATATTTTGGAATGTCACAATCAAGGAGAAGATGGGGGTTAAGTTACTTTTGGTGGAAATGTGGAATGGTAGGTCCAATGTGGCATTACTTGGCATGTGACAGAAAACCTAAGAATGCATTGCCTTGCCGCATGCTGGCTTTAAAAACTGTCCCCGAAACGGGTAGCTTTCCATTATAATTTTATACAGAAATTCAATCCCCACTGTACCCTATGCTGTCTACTATCATAAAGTTGAACTCTTCACTCACCTCTTCCAGCCCACAAACACTTCACTGCCCACCCCAGTTTCTGGAGGGAAATAGGGAGGCAGACAGCAGGCTGACTTTTACGGGAATATAAAGAGGGGACTTCAGTCTGACTGGCTGCTCCTCGGTCTCACCTCCAGACCTACAGTATGTGACATGCCTTGATGTGGGGTCTGACTTGGGATGGTTGTTACTTCAGTAAGGGAATTGGTCTGTGACGTTTTCTTAAGGGTTAGACTCACCGACCATACTGCACCGGATAAATAGGGTTTACCGATATATAAATGGCCATTCCAGCACTAACCACCTTTGGAAGTCTGGAAAACATAGAGACAGTTTAACATTAGACTCACAGTTCTACGTGATTGAATGAACCATTTAATTTACAAGGCACTGCCAAATTCCAATTTTGTCCTTGGCTGGAAATGACTGGTTAGTAAACATCCAAACAGACATACACCATCCTGTTAACAGCTGGCTTATACCCCTCCGTCCTATTATCCCCTTCCACAGGGACGGACTGGGACCCGAAATCGTCCTGGGTATTTGTAACACACCGGACCCTATTTTTCCTCCAGGTGCCCACACCGGCCAATTTGTTTTCCTCGAGGCCCCCATTATTAGACAAATAATGATTATTCTGAGAAAGCAACGACAATCTAGACAGGACCCACTGGGCTAAGTATGGACCAGCCCATCTGGCATTTGCCTGAACTGCCCTATGGCCAGTCTGTTTCTGCCCTTCCGTCCTTCACAGACCACTTGTGGCTCTGGGTGGTGGTGATCCTTGCCTTGTGTGTCCTGCAGGCCCACTCAAGTGTAATGATGTCCCTGCCTTTGCCAGGTTATGGCACAGTGGCGCTAGGGCCTGTCCTGTATTGGCCGGGGGTGTACTGCACTGACTGGCGCCAAGAATAAATTGTCACCCCCCAGCCACAGAATCTCACTGGTCAGTCAGCAGCAGCCAATTAAAGGGCTGCCCGGGCAGCAGAGCATGATGTGATGTGATGTTGATTGGATGTCTTCATTTGTGGCAGGTTGTGAGTCATTTGGCTGGCTCATGTTCATCCCTTCTGGAGGCAGTCATTTTAATCCGTTTGACCACATATTTGTTTACAATACGTGCATCGTCAATTTAGATAAGCCTACATTTTGAAAGGCTCTTATAGTTTGCATGATGTAAATATTCCTAGCAACTGCTGTAGTATTAACCAATATTTATATGAATTAAAATGAGCTTGTACGCTAAACTCAGCTCATAGAGTAACAACATTGTCGTGACTTTACTTTCATTAATCTGAAGACTGTTAATTATCTAATCAACTAACTATGTTCAATTGTTACCCGTTTAAATGAATCATGTAACAATTAACTCATTAGGATTTGGGGCACCACGAGAGCGGTGCTTTAAAGAGTTACCATCTCCTGAATTAAACTCTAAAGGTCTATCACATCCATAAACAGTCAACTTATTTAACATAACCTTGTATCATATTGTTATTCTGAACAATCGAAACCTCCTGCATCTGCAAACCTCCTGGACTGACCCAATATGGCTGCTTGTTACAAAATACATGGAGAGGGTGAGAGAGATAGAAAGAGAGGGACAGACATAATACTTTGGTACATTTACAGTGCCTTGCGAAAGTATTCGGCCCCCTTGAATTTTTGCGGTTTTCCAGACATCCTGGTTGGAAGAGTCCTGGAATTAGGAGGGGAATATGATTTCTGGAATACCTGGAAATGTTGGAACCCTATCTGCAACCCATATGCTCAGGGTAGAGCTGTCTTAGATAAGGGAGTGCAAATTCAGCCTTATACAGTGCCTTGCGAAAGTATTCGGCCCCCTTGAACTTTGCGACCTTTTGCCACATTTTTGGCTTCAAACATAAATATATAAAACTGTATTTTTTTGTGAAGAATCAACAACAAGTGGGACACAATCATGAAGTGGTACGACATTTATTGGATATTTCAAACTTTTTTTAACAAATCAAAAACTGAAAAATTGGGCGTGCAAAATTATTCAGCCCCCTTAAGTTAATTAATACTTTGTAGCGCCACCTTTTGCTGCGATTACAGCTGTAAGTCGCTTGGGGTATGTCTCTATCAGTTTTGCACATCGAGAGACTGACATTTTTTCCCATTCCTCCTTGCAAAACAGTTCGAGCTCAGTGAGGTTGGATGGATAGCATTTGTGAACAGCAGTTTTCAGTTCTTTCCACAGATTCTTGATTGGATTCAGGTCTGGACTTTGACTTGGCCATTCTAACACCTGGATATGTTTATTTTTGAACCATTCCATTGTAGATTTTGCTTTATGTTTTGGATCATTGTCTTGTTGGAAGACAAATCTCCATCCCAGTCTCAGGTCTTTTGCAGACTCCATCAGGTTTTCTTCCAGAATGGTCCTGTATTTGGCTCCATCCATCTTCCCATCAATTTTAACCATCTTCCCTGTCCCTGCTGAAGAAAAGCAGGCCCAAACCATGATGCTGCCACCACCATGTTTGACAGTGGGGATGGTGTGTTCAGGGTGATGAGCTGTGTTGCTTTTATGCCAAACATAACGTTTGTTGCCAAAAAGTTCAATTTTGGTTTCATCTGACCAGAGCACCTTCTTCCACATGTTTGGTGTGTCTCCCAGGTGGCTTGTGGCAAACTTTAAACAACACTTTTTATGGATATCTTTAAGAAATGGCTTTCTTCTTGCCACTCTTCCATAAAGGCCAGATTTGTGCAATATACGACTGATTGTTGTCCTATGGACAGAGTCTCCCACCTTAGCTGTAGATCTCTGCAGTTCATCCAGAGTGATCATGGGCCTCTTGGCTGCATCTCTGATCAGTCTTCTCCTTGTATGAGCTGAAAGTTTAGAGGGATGGCCAGGTCTTGGTAGATTTGCAGTGGTCTGATACTCCTTCCATTTCAATATTATCGCTTGCACAGTGCTCCTTGGGATGTTTAAAGCTTGGGAAATCTTTTTGTATCCAAATCCGGCTTTAAACTTCTTCACAACAGTATCTCGGACCTGCCTGGTGTGTTCCTTGTTCTTCATGATGCTCTCTGCGCTTTTAACGGACCTCTGAGACTATCACAGTGCAGGTGCATTTATACGGAGACTTGATTACACACAGGTGGATTGTATTTATCATCATTAGTCATTTAGGTCAACATTGGATCATTCAGAGATCCTCACTGAACTTCTGGAGAGAGTTTGCTGCACTGAAAGTAAAGGGGCAGAATAATTTTGCACGCCCAATTTTTCAGTTTTTGATTTGTTAAAAAAGTTTGAAATATCCAATAAATGTCGTTCCACTTCATGATTGTGTCCCACTTGTTGTTGATTCTTCACAAAAAAAATACAGTTTTATATCTTTATGTTTGAAGCCTGAAAAGGTCGCAAAGTTCAAGGGGGCCGAATACTTTCGCAATGCACTGTAGATAGTACTCTCACAGTAATCATATACTTTGCACACAAACCGCCACCCTTTGAGTAAGAAATCATGAATGTATTTACGTGAAATGTCTTGTTTCTTTGTGTATTTCTGTCGGGACCAGGCCTTCTTGGAAAGGGAATTGGGCCTTTTTGCTGCACGCTTGTAAGTCTCTGATTATCCAAAAGGGGTCCCCACCCGTCTTCTACTGTTGTTCTCCTCTGCAATTGTCCTGTATCCAGTGACCTTTTTAGTCCTGAACAGAACTAGAGTTTATTCTACTTCCATTCACTCTGGAAGATGCTTCTTTGAAGATAGGATAGCCAGCCGTGTCGATGGTTCCCAGTGGGGTGATGAGAGTAGCGTACTATGGTGGTTTGAGAATAGTAATAGAATGGTCCCACTTAAGTTTACTTCTCTAGAGACTTTACTTAGGACGGCTATTCAGCCGTACCAGTGATTGTCCGGGAGGTGACTTTATCGTCTCAACCTCGTGTTGAGATTCAGAGTTCGAACCACTTTGGACGTGAGCTGCAGCTCCACGTCTCTCTGGTCTGATATTTTTTATTCTTAACCCATCATTTGTTTGTTCAAAAGGGGTGTTTCCGTCAGGCTGATACCCTGTCTGACCTCACTTAAGGGGGTGGTGACTACTTACTTGTACAAAGTTATAAAAACAATTTCCTCTTATAGTTTCTAAAATCACATCCCATCTCTTAACAAAAACACTTTCATAATTTTTTATATTTCATGCACAACGTAGAGGATGGAAACTTCGTACATGTAGTGTGTATACTTTTCATGTTACAGTATTTCCTTTATAATATGTTTAATGACATCACCAAATAACAATCAAACCAACATCAGTGTTATTTTAGGTCGTATCTGACCCCCATTCTATGTAGAAATATTGTTCCAGTATTCGCTTTAGAACGTGTTGGTTTCGGCGGGAAAATGTCTGTGAAACAAAAGCACATTCCTGTGGTGAACATTGGAGAGGGAGATGCTGAATGTTCTGTCCTTAAGTTATTTTTAAATCCCATGTATTCATTTTCTTTTGTCTTCCTCTCATTTGGTTCATTCTAATTTCAAACGTTTTCTCTTTAACCAGATTTATACATTCATCTTTCTCATAAAAGCAATCATAGGATAACTGAGGTAAATTAAATTAGCGTTTGATATGAGATTTCTGCTTCCTTATTATGATGCCAGAGAAGATGATTAACCCTATAACTTAATTCAGTAAGTCTTTTAACTTTCTTACTTCCTAATTGGAAAGCTGGAGTACAACAGAGAGTAAATACTGAGAGTTAATCGCTAATTCTGCATCCTAAATGACACCCTATTCCCTATATAGTGCACTACTGTTTGGGCCCTGGTCAAAGGTAGTTCACTATATAAGGCATAGGGTGCCATTTGGGACTTAGCCTATTCCTCCTACCTGTTCAGGGCCAATAGTAAACCTCGTTACAGCAGTCATCTCCACATACTCATTAGAGGTAGTTAAGATTTAAGGCTGATTTTGAGTTATCCAGGAGTCCAGGAGGTCTATCGCAATACAAGTATTTAGCACAACACCTCTAATCTAACCTTGAAGGTGACCATATTTAGCGTTGACTCTATGTTTTAGCAGAGCAGTCCTGACAGTAAAAAAGGCTAACCTTAATATCGAAATAGATGGAGAAGTAGTGGTTGCATTTGGACAGAGAGAACCAGAGGCTGGCAGTGTAGTACAGGGACTCCAAAACGCACACTAGCCAGAGCTCAGTATGTTAGAGACAGCTGGGTAGTGGGTAGTTGTACGACTGAGTCCTACGGTGCTCAGTATATTAACATAGAGACAGTCAGCTAGTACTGCCATGGAGAGAGAGGTTAGCCACTATATTAACATAGAGAGAGACAGCGCTGGAGCAGTCTGCCAAAGAGTGAGCAGAAAGAGAGAGAGAGAGAGAGAGAGAGAGAGAAAGAGAGAGAGAGGGATAGAGATGAGCTGTCTTCACGGCGACTGTGTCCGTACGTGTGTGTGACAGCTCCCAAAGCAGCCGGCGAGCGCGAATGTGAGGAGGAATACAGAGAGGTGCATTATGGTCCCAATCATTGATCGCTTCCTCCCAGGGGGCTGATGTCAGACCCCCCCAAACATATGAAGGGTTAACCCCTGACACGCCCCAGCATCCTCTGTTTTCAAAGCACTCTCACTCTCTAACTCCGGTCATCTGGCAGTTGAGTTGCACATCTGATAGTAAACCTTGCTTCGGTGCTGGGAAACATGAACATATCGTGTTGAGTATATATTTAAGGTAGGGTGTAAATGGAAAATACCAAATCTGAATCTGTCTGTATCTAAAAGGTATCGAAAACAAGACATTGTTTCTGCAGGTAAATTGTCACATTCAACGGACAGGAGGAGAAATAGGATCTCGGAGAGATAATGCTGTCCATTCATTCTGTATCCACCAGGCTTTTGCTTTCAGTGTTGGGCAGTCAAGTGGCTAACAGTGTGGAGTGGTGACAGGCTGTGTCCTCACCCCCCCCCCCCTCCTACCCATCACACTCTCCACACCCACCCCACCTCCACCACACCGCACCCCATCCGCCAAACCCCTTTCCCCCTCGCAGCCAAGAGGCTGACGCTAATGTGACACCCTTCAAATAATTAGCAACAAACGCACTGCTGACTGCAAACAGCTCGCGCCCCTCAGTGGACTGTCACTAGTCATTAGTCTGGACCCACAGAGGGGACAGGCCCACGAGACGAAGGGTAGGGGGAAGGGGGAGGGGGCAAATGACCCTACCCTTATTACCGAGGAGGGAGGGGAAGGGAAGCAACAGATCTTGAAGATATAGCAGAATATGCACGGAGCTGTAGGTTTTTGTCTCTTTTTCTCTCTGCCTCTGTTTCTCTCTCTCTCGCCTTTTCTCTAAGGGGTAACCCTGCAGTTTGGATCAAGGCCCATATTTATAAGTGTTTCAGGTTACAAGTGCCGATCTACAATCAGGTAAATGTAGTTTTTTTCATTGTGAAATAGAAGGCAGAACTGATCCAAAATCATCACTCCTAGAGACGGACATGTCAGGTGTGCCTTTTGTTATCATTGTCCCCCTCTGGTGGTCTCTTCTTACAATATCTAACACAGGCACACCTGACCTTAGACAGCCTTTCTTCAATACCATTATTCAATCCCTAACACACAAACCCCTAGCCTGGTCCCAGATCTTTTATTGCGGCCTGTATAGTCTGATTGGTACCTTAACCTCTGACTGCCATCTAAAACAGGCCGCTTCGCAAATGGCACCCTATTCCCTATGTAGTGCACTACTTTGGCCAGGACCCGTGTACTACATACAGAATAGGGTACCAATTTGGGATGCAGACAATATTAAAGTTTTCACTGCTCAATAACCACATAATGCAAAAGTTTAATCTGAGCGAGAATCTATTTCTGTCAAGCTGGTGAACGCAACTCTTTAGTCACGAGAAAGGGGGTTGCATTATTTGACACCTATTCTTCACACACGGACCTGGCCACAATAACACATGCTCTAGTTGGCCTACCACAAATACCCCATTCCGTAAGCATTAATGTAAGGTGGCAATATTAGGACATCCTCAAACTCGGCAGCCTCAGCCTTACCAAAGATAGCTTGGTAGGCTCAGGACCATGTCACAGGCACATATGGAGAACCCATCCCTTAATTTATAGTTAGAGTACCTGAAACCGGAGCAGTATTACCACAGGTTGTCATAGACCACTGGTAACTGTACTAATTGGGCTCAGGCCAGCAGAGGGAGAGCGAGAAAGAGCTACGCTGTGGCTTTATTCAGTCTTATCCTGAACCATGAAACCACAGTGCATGACACCCCTCCACGCTCAGAATAGATATGCCTATTCACTCTCATCGCAGAGATTTGACAAGCCAGACTGCTCCCACTGTGCAACAAGACCTCCTCTCTCTCTCTCTCTAATGTCTCTCGCTCTCTCTCTCTCTCTCTCTCTCTCTCTCTCTCTCTCTTTCAATCACCCACCCTCATTTCCCCCCTCCCCATCTTTTCACTCTGCCTTTCTCTCACAATCTTGAAGCTATGCTTGTTCAAATTGGAAAGTTCAACCAGCCACAAAGGACCTACACGAGAGTGAGGGGACCTTGTATTGTTTAAAGACTCCAATCAAGTTCCAAAGCGATAAAGCTGAATTAAAGTCAGGGCAGGTGAGAGAGTTTAAACGGATAAGCTCAAGCCTTGGAATATGGCACTGTCACTAATACATGCTTAACATTCATATTTGATGTTAAGGGATAAAGGGGGCCACTCAATGAATGGTGGAACGAGGCTCTGGTGTGGTTCTCATTCTACAGATGCACACACACACACACACACACACACACACACACACACACACACACACACACACACACACACACACACACACACACACACACACACACGCGCGCACAGGTAAAGGTCTCCCAGTGGTGATCTGTGGAGAGGCCCTCAGTTCAAACAGATCAATATGACACTGGCACGTCCCTCCGCCAACCAGGAGAAAACAATTAGAAGCCATCGATTCTGTGCCAGTCCCTTCCATGAATATGCATGTGTCCTTGACCTTCCCTTGGAGAGAAGAGAGAGAGAGAGACCAGAGAGAGAGAGAGAGAGAGAGTGACAGGTGATTTTTTTTCTCTTCCATCTAGGTAATTGTTACTCCTTCTTTTGCAAAATCTTTAAATGTAGCTAACAACCATAATTGTTACATCTGGAAAGCGTTGTGTGTACACTTAGAGTTAGGGGTAACTTAAAGAACCCTGGAGAATCTCGAGGAACCCTGGAGTTCCTCAAGGAACCATTGCAGTCAATGGGTTCATATTTGCACTTTTGTCTAGTTGAGGGGTTCTCGGAGGTACGTCAATATGTCAATATGTCAATCTGTCAATATACAGTGCCTTGCGAAAGTATTCGGCCCCCTTGAACTTTGCGACCTTTTGCCACATTTCAGGCTTCAAACATAAAGATATAAAACTGTATTTTTTGTGAAGAATCAACAACAAGTGGGACACAATCATAAAGTGGAACGACATTTATTGGATATTTCAAACTTTTTTAACAAATCAAAAACTGAAAAATTGGGCGTGCAAAATTATTCAGCCCCTTTACTTTCAGTGCAGCAAACTCTCTCCAGAAGTTCAGTGAGGATCTCTGAATGATCCAATGTTGACCTAAATGACTAATGATGATAAATACAATCCACCTGTGTGTAATCAAGTCTCCGTATAAATGCACCTGCACTGTGATAGTCTCAGAGGTCCGTTAAAAGCGCAGAGAGCATCATGAAGAACAAGGAACACACCAGGCAGGTCCGAGTTACTGTTGTGAAGAAGTTTAAAGCCGGATTTGGATACAAAAGATTTCCCAAGCTTTAAACATCCCAAGGAGCACTGTGCAAGCGATAATATTGAAATGGAAGGAGTATCAGACCACTGCAAATCTACCAAGACCTGGCCGTCCCTCTAAACTTTCAGCTCATACAAGGAGAAGACTGATCAGAGATGCAGCCAAGAGGCCCATGATCACTCTGGATGAACTGCAGAGATCTACAGCTGAGGTGGGAGACTCTGTCCATAGGACAACAATCAGTCGTATATTGCACAAATCTGGCCTTTATGGAAGAGTGGCAAGAAGAAAGCCATTTCTTAAAGATATCCATAAAAAGTGTTGTTTAAAGTTTGCCACAAGCCACCTGGGAGACACACCAAACATGTGGAAGAAGGTGCTCTGGTCAGATGAAACCAAAATTTAACTTTTTGGCAACAATGCAAAACGTTATGTTTGGCGTAAAAGCAACACAGCTTTTACGCCTGAACACACCATGCCCTGAACACACCATCCCTACTGTCAAACATGGTGGTGGCAGCATCATGGGCCTGCTTTTCTTCAGCAGGGACAGGGAAGATGGTTAAAATTGATGGGAAGATGGATGGAGCCAAATACAGGACCATTCTGGAAGAAAACCTGATGGAGTCTGCAAAAGACCTGAGACTGGGACGGAGATTTGTCTTCCAACAAGACAATGATCCAAAACATAAAGCAAAATCTACAATGGAATGGTTCAAAAATAAACATATCCAGGTGTTAGAATGGCCAAGTCAAAGTCCAGACCTGAATCCAATCGTGAATCTGTGGAAAGAACTGAAAACTGCTGTTCACAAATGCTCTCCATCCAACCTCACTGAGCTCGAGCTGTTTTGCAAGGAGGAATGGGGAAAAATGTCAGTCTCTCGATTTGTTAAAAAAGTTTGAAATATCCAATAAATGTCGTTCCACGTCATGATTGTGTCCCGCTTGTTGTTGATTCTTCACAAAAAAATACAGTTTTATATCTTTATGTTTGAAGCCTGAAATGTGGCAAAAGGTCGCAAAGTTCAAGGGGGCCGAATACTTTCGCAAGGCACTGTAATATAACATTCCTGGAGGAACCTTTTTGCTGGCGTATGCGGAGCACTTTGAATTTATTTTGCAGTTTGATTGTTATGCCAAACTCAGAAGAAGGTAAAAAATATGTGGTTTTCGGTGATAGCAATTTGTAAATAATTATCCATTCCTTTATGAGTACTATTTCAAGGTTGATCACTGACAGTATTATTTATTTTATTTTTTATTTTTTTGGGGGGGGGGGATTTTTACCCCTTTTTCTCCCCAATTTTGTGGTATCCAATTGTTGTAGTAGCTACTACTGTCTCATCGCTGCAACTCCCATATGGGCTCATGAGAGATGAAGGTTGAAGGTCATGCGTCCACCGATACACAACCCAACCAGCCGCACTGCTTCTTAACACACACATCCAACCCGGAAGCCAGCCGCACCAATGTGCCGGAGGAAACACTGTGTACCTGGCAACCTTGATTAGCGTGCACTGTGCCCATCCCACCACAGGAGTTGCTGGTGCACAATGAGACAAGGATATCCCTACTGAACCAAGCCCTCCTCAACCCGGACAATGCAAGGCCAATTGTGCGTCGCCCCATGGACATCCCGGTTGAGGCCGGTTACGACAGAGCCTGGGCGCGAACCCATGGTCTCTGATGGTACAGCGCCCTTAACCACTGAGCCACCCGGGAGGCCCCAAACACTGACAGTCTTGTAGCTTCATCAAGGCTTATAGAGAGCCTATGCAAATCCCAATGTTGGAATAGTTTACACTTTATTACTTTATGTAATCAACAATGTTAATATTATTAATATTATATTACAATGTGTAATATGCATACATATTTAAGGATATTTTTTTGCCGTGTAGAGTACAAACTTAACATGATGAATAGGAAATACATTTATTCTCATGAGTGGCCAAAAATAACTATCTGAAAGATGCGCATTCCAAAAAGCCTCTCCTCCAATCTTCTGATAGGCTGCCGTCGCTACAATATCTCATTAAAAAGGTTAAGATTGAACCCCTCCCATCACAAAAAGGTTACTGTTTGAACCAACCCCCTGGGCACAGACGTCAATAAAATGTCTATTCCACATTGGTTTTTCACATCATTGCATTGAAATGACGTGGAAAGAACGTCGATTAAACCAGTGTGTGACCAGTGGGTATCTTTTTAACCTGAGAAGGTTCCCCCACAGTGGCACTCTTTTGAACCCCAAAAGGTTATTCTAGGCTCCTTTACATTTAAGTGCATTGAACAAGTTGCTCACTGCATGTAATTCACTACATTTTTTAAGCGTTTGTGAAACACACTGCTATTTCAACGCCTCTAAAATGTGTTTTTTAAGACCGCTGCTCTTTTAAAGGCTGTTGTAGAGATCCCCAGATCCTTCAATGGGAGCAGCCGTCCCCTTGAGCTGCCTCTCCTTCTGCTTAGTGATGGCACAGACAGGGACATCTGCATTTTAGCACAGTCAATCTGCTTTTCCACACACACACACACACACACACACACACACACACACACACACACACACACACACACACACACACACACACACACACACACACACACACACACGCACGCACGGACGCACGCACGCACGCACGCACGCACACACACACACACACACACACACACACACACACACACACACAGACAGAAAGACACACGCACATACAGCCCCTCTCTGCACTGACCTGACATTACTACATCCTGTGGCCAATGCCAAAGGGCGTGACAGGACAACCCTGGCCTGTGTCTTGTCAACACGTCACTTAGCGTTAGCATGGTACGGCTAATGCAGCGGGGTCACGATGACAACTGTCAACAGCCTGGTTTAATTAGCCACCCCATAACGTATTGGCAGGAGTTCATTCAGAGCCGTTATGGCGATGGATGTGTATACGGTTTACACAGTGTGTTTGATAAAAGAACCTCTGTCCAAGTACACACTTGGGGAAATGCGTTTTAAGTGGAGGTGTGTGTGGTGGTACATGTGTGTGTGTGTGCTCGCACGTGCGTGCGTGTGTGTTTGCGTGTGTGTGTGGTGCATGTGTGTGTGATGTTGTGTGTATGGAGGTGTGTATGGGCAAAATCTGAGAGATGTCAGTGTATAATGGACGTGTGTGTGTGAATCAGTGGAGGCTTATCATAGGAGGAAGGGGAGGACCATCCTCCTCAGTGAATAAAAAAAACTATGGGAGTCCCATAGGGCGACTCACAATCAACCCAGCGTCGTCTGGGTTTGGCTGGTGTTGGCTGTAAATAAGAATTTGTCCTTAACTGACTTGCCTAGTTAAATAAACATTTTAAAAATAAAACATTTGTAGCCACCGGGCCCACCAGTGTAACTGCTAAACTGCTTGCTAACTGTACACTTTATTGCATAATTGTAGTGGGTTTACTAACATGTTAGTTCTAGTAGCTATGTTGTTGACTTGACGTTAGCTCATAGGTTGACAACGATGTAGGTTGTGTGTAGCAGTTAGCGTTTATGATATGAAGGTTTGGCTTGGAAAGTTTTTTTTGCCTGGTCACAGACAGCTGATGTGTTGTGCACTGAAGTCCACAAGTGAAGGGAAAAGGTGAGAGGAGGAGAGCGCGTAGATGCAAGAAGGAATTATACAACGATCTGGCTGCTCTCATCCTTCTAGACCTATCGGCTGCCTTCGACACTGTGAACCATCAGATCCTCCTCTCCAGCCTCTCCGAGTTGGGCATCTCCGGCGCGGCCCACGCTTGGATTGCGTCCTACCTGACAGGTCGCTCCTACCAGGTGGCGTGGCGAGAATCTGTCTCCTCGCCACGCGCTCTCACCACTGGTGTCCCCCAGGGCTCTGTTCTAGGCCCTCTCCTATTCTCGCTATACACCAAGTCACTTGGCTCTGTCATAACCTCACATGGTCTCTCCTATCATTGCTATGCAGACGACACACAATTAATCTTCTCCTTTCCCCCTTCTGATGACCAGGTGGCGAATCGCATCTCTGCATGTCTGGCAGACATATCAGTGTGGATGACGGATCACCACCTCAAGCTGAACCTCGGCAAGACGGAGCTGCTCTTCCTCCCGGGGAAGGACTGCCCGTTCCATGATCTCGCCATCACGGTTGACAACTCCATTGTTTCCTCCTCCCAGAGCGCTAAGAACCTTGGCGTGATCCTGGACAACACCCTGTCGTTCTCAACTAACATCAAGGCGGTGGCCCGTTCCTGTAGGTTCATGCTCTACAACATCCGCAGAGTACGACCCTGCCTCACACAGGAAGCGGCGCAGGTCCTAATCCAGGCACTTGTCATCTCCCGTCTGGATTACTGCAACTCGCTGTTGGCTGGGCTCCCTGCCTGTGCCATCAAACCCCTACAACTCATCCAGAACGCCGCAGCCCGTCTGGTGTTCAACCTTCCCAAGTTCTCTCACGTCACCCCGCTCCTCCGCTCTCTCCACTGGCTTCCAGTTGAGGCTCGCATCCGCTACAAGACCATGGTGCTTGCCTACGGAGCTGTGAGGGGAACGGCACCTCAGTACCTCCAGGCTCTGATCAGGCCCTACACCCAAACAAGGGCACTGCGTTCATCCACCTCTGGCCTGCTCGCCTCCCTACCACTGAGGAAGTACAGTTCCCGCTCAGCCCAGTCAAAACTGTTCGCTGCTCTGGCCCCCCAATGGTGGAACAAACTCCCTCACGACGCCAGGACAGCGGAGTCAATCACCACCTTCCGGAGACACCTGGTAGGAGCGACCTGTCAGGTAGGACGCAATCCAAGCGTGGGCCGCACCGGAGATGCCCAACTCGGAGATGGTGGAGAGGAGGATCTGATGGTTCACAGTGTCGAAGGCAGCCGATAGGTCTAGAAGGATGAGAGCAGAGGAGAGAGAGTTAGCTTTAGCAGTGCGGAGCGCCTCCGTGATACAGAGAAGAGCAGTCTCAGTTGAATGACTAGTCTTGAAACCCGACTGATTTGGATCAAGAAGGTCATTCTGAGAGAGATAGCGGGAGAGCTGGCCAAGGACGGCACGTTCAAGAGTTTTGGAGAGAAAAGAAAGAAGGGATTACTGGTCTGTAGTTGTTGACATCGGAGGGATCGAGTGTAGGTTTTTTCAGAAGGGGTGCAACTCTCGCTCTCTTGAAGACGGAAGGGACGTAGCCAGCGGTCAGGGATGAGTTGATGAGCGAGGTGAGGTAAGGGAGAAGGTCTCCGGAAATGGTCTGGAGAAGAGAGGAGGGGATAGGGTCAAGCGGGCAGGTTGTTGGGCGGCCGGCCGTCACAAGAAGCGAGATTACACTTCGTTTTTACTGAACAGCATGTTCTAAATAGTATGTAATACGATTAGTACACAGTATGCAGTTTAAGTAAATACACTGAACAAATATAAATGCAATATGCAACATTTTCAAAGATTTTACTGAGTTACAGTTCATATTTTTATTTATTTATTTCACCTTTATTTAATAACCAGGTAGGCAAGTTGAGAACAAGTTCTCATTTACAATTGCGACCTGGCCAGGATAAAGCAAAGCAGTTCGACACATACAACGATACAGAGTTACACATGGAGTAAAACAAACATACAGTCAATAATACAGTATAAACAAGTCTATATACGATGTGAGCAAATGAGGTGAGATAAGGGAGGTAAAGGCAAAACAAGGCCATGGTGGCAAAGTAAATACAATATAGCAAGTAAAACACTGGAATGGTAGATTTGCAATGGAAGAATGTGCAAAGTAGAAATAAAAATAATGGGGTGCAAAGGAGCAAAATTAATTAATTAATTAAATACAGTAGGGAAAGAGGTAGTTGTTTGGGCTAAAGTATAGGTGGGCTATGTACAGGTGTAGTAATCTGTGAGCTGCTGACAGTTGGTGCTTAAAGCTAGTGAGGGAGATAAGTGTTTCCAGTTTCAGAGAATTTTGTAGTTCGTTCCAGTCATTGGCAGCAGAGAACTGGAAGGAGAGGCGGCCAAAGAAAGAATTGGTTTTGGGGGTGACTAGTGAGATATACCTGCTGGAGCGT
This sequence comes from Oncorhynchus masou masou, assembly GCF_036934945.1. Lineage (NCBI taxonomy): Eukaryota > Metazoa > Chordata > Actinopteri > Salmoniformes > Salmonidae > Oncorhynchus > Oncorhynchus masou. Next base: position 71,492,504 of record NC_088235.1, read on the forward strand.
GTGCTACAGGTGGGAGATGCTATGGTGACCAGCGAGCTGAGATAAGGGGGGACTTTACCTAGCAGGGTCTTGTAGATGACATGGAAATCAGTCAATTGAAATGAATGAATTAGTCCCTAATCTATGGATTTCACACGACTGACAATACAGTTGGTCACAGATTCCTTAAAAAAACGTCAGTATCACCATTTGCCTCATGCAGCATGACACATCTCCTTTGCATACAGTTGATCAGGCTGTTGATTGTGGCCTGTGGAATGTTGTCCCACTCATCTTCAAAGGCTGTGCGAAGTTTCTGGATATTTTGTGGGGAACTGGAACAAAGTGTCGTACATGTCGATCCAGAGCATCCCAAACTTGCTCAATGGTTGACATGTTTGGTAATTATGCAGGCCATATAGGAACTGGGACATTTTCAGCTTCCAGGAATTGTGTACAGATCCTTGCGACGGGATTTTTAATCAGCTCTTGTTTTTGATAACATTGACTATGATTGCATATATCTGGTGTTTTTGAGCCACAGATTTGCAGATTGACTGACAAGTTAATATGTTTTGGCTTGGCTAGCGAGCTTGCCAATGTCCTTGTTTGATAAAGGCATCTGGACACAGTACCATCTTTTTTGTTTCACCTGGCAGCCAATTCCTGATCTTTTGAGAACATCCTTTGAGAAGTGGCCTGCCGTGTGAGAGCAAGGTGAGATAGAGGAATGCTGCAATGCTGAGACGGAGGGCTCGTAGTGAAGACAACTGGCTACTATTCTGAACTTTGTGTGGGAGCTTTTTTTTGCGCCAAGATCTGCTGAGGCATCACCCAAGTGGGTGCTACACAGAGTGGAAGAGGAGAACTCCAGTGGTCTATAAGAGTCAGGCTGGTTCCCAGACTTTCCCTCTAGAAGATCATCAGCAGACTCCATCACCATCATCTACCATCGTCTGCATAGCCACGGGAAGTAGGGATGCTGAGGGTGCTGCAGCACCCCCTAAAAAAATAAGAATAATTTATCCTTTAATAGCGGACCGATATAGCCTTCGGCAGCGCCTGCAAAATAATATGTTTGGACATTAAATTGTACATTTTCTTGCAGAAATTGATCCGGTACTACTGTTCACTGTGTACATCTACATCATCTTGCTGAGTCTACCTCTAAACCTAACCTAACCTATGGCCTGACCCATCACCTTATGCATTTACTACCCCACAGTGGCAAGAAGTGACATCCACAAAAACACAAAAAAAAGACATAACACAAAAATGGCTCCTAGCCTCCCACACACAGGCTACATTCTGTCCCTAACACTTTTTATCACGAAACTTAAACTAAATAAAAACAAGTAAATCAAATCTGAAAACTGAACTTGTTATTTTTTTTAAATCTTAAAACTAATAGAAATAAAAACAAATACAAAAACACACAACTATAATAACCTTGGTGTGTGGAGTCTGTCAGACTCCACAGCAGTGCATCATTCCACTCGCTTTGTGTGGCTGTCCTATCCTTTGCTGCTCTGTGTGATGTGTGTGTGTGTCAGGTCAGTACCAACCAGCCATCCCTGCTCCTGTTCAAAGGCCACATCCCACATCCCTGAGCTGACACTGGCACAAAGCTGTCCTCGTCACACTGATGGTCCCCGGGAAAGTCAGAGTAGGATGGCGTGACTGTCACTAGCCTGGTCACAAAGCATTTACCTGCTGACAGCATTCCAATTAGTCCAGGGAATGTTGTTACTGGAGATAGGGAGGGAGAGAGAGGGGAGAGGGATGGAGTGAGGGAGAAGGTGGAGATAGAGTGAGAGGATGGGAGGAGGAGAGGATAAGGAGTTAGAGAGCTTTTCAGGACAGTGATTTTCAGGACCATGGACAACTCCAGGTAGCTAGCTATTTCCATACTATTTCAAATCAACCAATAACAGCAAATATAATATAACACATTGGCGTTGAACAACGTTTTTCATCCATAGAATCTCCATCAACAGTCCTGTGTGTAGGCCGGCCCAACTCCCGACCTCACCTTTATTAATACTGTATGCAAGAGTTCCTTTGTGTCATCTTAGGAATGCTGCATTACCACACCAACCCCCTCGTGTCACATCTCTATGACGCAAGTGGTGCTGTTGTCTTTAGATCCTGTAGGTTTGACATCTGATTGGAAGTTAACTCAACAGAAATGATATTGGTTGCAACTCAGATTTTGAATCTAAAAATGGTTGAGTGGTTATAGAGGGGTCTCAGATGCATTGCTCGTTCTCTTTTTGTTCCTGACCTGTTCTGGTGAGATACACACTAAATAGTAGGCATTTTGGGTATGCGAAAAAGGAAAGTTTTATAGTATGTGAAATTTTGAAAATTGAGAATGCTTTCAAGCCCTGGATGTCACACTCATTTTGGCTTTTCATCTAGTAGAATTCGCTGCACACTATTGAGGAAGAGAATCATCTTTCGAGATCCACGTGTGACTGACAACAGCTGATATTCAGGTGAGGGGACACGCTGTTCCAAAACTAACGAATGGCGGGAATCAACGCAATTGCGCATTAGATTACGCAGTCTCAGTACGATGAGCCAAGTATGCTGATATTTGCTGCTTATTGCATTCATTTTTTACTAAACAGCATGTTCTAAATTGTATGTAATACGATTAGTACACAGTATGCAGTTTTAGTAAGTACACTGAACACAAATATGAATGCAACATGCACAACAATTTCAAAGATTTTACTGTTACAGTTCATATAAGGAAATGAGTCAATGGGAATACATTCATTAGTCGCAGTTAACCTTTTTTTTAAGTAGGGACGTGGATCAGAAAACCAGTCAGTATCTGGTGTGACCACCATTTGTCTAATACAGCACGACACATCTGCTTTGCATAGAGTTCAGGCCTGTGGAATGTTGTCCCACTCCTCTTCAATGGCTATGTAAAGTTTCTGGATATTGGCGGGAACTAGAACACGCTGTCGTACACATCGGTCCAGAGCATCCCAAACATGCTCAATGGGTGACATGTCTGGTGAGTATGCAGGCCATAGAAGAACTGGGACATTTTCAGCTTCCAGGAACTGTGTACAGATCCTTGCAACATGGGACCGTGCATTATCATGCTGAAACATGAGGTGATGGCAGCAGATGAATGGCACGACAATGGGCCTCAGGATCTCGTCATGGTATCTCGGTGCATTCAAATTGCCATCGGTAAAATTCAATTGTGCTCGTTGTCCATAGCTTATGTCTGCCCATACCATAACTCCATTGCTACCATGTGGTACTTTATACACAACGTTGACATCAGCAAACCGCTCGACCACACAATGCCATACACACTGTCTGCTATCTGCCCGGTACAGTTAAAAACCGGGATTCATCCGTGAAGAGCACACTTCTCCAGCGTGCCAGTGGTCATCGAATGTGAGTATTTGTCCACTGAAATTGGTTACGACGCAGAACTGCAGTCAGGTCAAGACTCTGGTGAGGACAACGAGCACGCAGATGAGCTTCTCTGAGATAATTTTTTCAGTTGTGCAAACCCAGAGCTCGCTCAGCTGTCCGGGTGGCTGGTCTCAGACAATCCCGCACATGAAGAAGTCCTGGGCTGGAGTGGCTACACGTGATCTGAGGTTGTGAGGCAGGTAGGAGGTACTGCATAATTCTCTAAAACTACTGTACGTTATGGTCGAGAAATGAACATTATATTCTCTGGCAACAGCTCTGGTGGACATTCCTGCAGTCAGCATGCCACTTGCACACTCACTCAAAACTTGAAACATCTGTGGAATTGTGGTGTGTGACAAAGCTGTACATTTTAGAGTGGGCTTTTATTGTCCCCAGCACAAGGTGCACCAGTGTAATAATCATGCCTTTTAATCTGCTTCTTGATATGCCACACCTGTCAGGTGGTTGGATTATCTTGGCAAAGGAGAAACGTTCACTAACAGGGATGTAAACTAATGTGTGCAGAAAATTTGAGCGAAATAAGCTTTTTGTGCGAATGGAACATTTCTGGGATCTTTTATTTCAGCTCATGAAACATGGGACCAACACTTTACATTGAATTTATATTTTTGTTCAGTGTAGTAGGCAAGCCAGATTTCAGACACGGCCAGTCTCCGTCTCTTTCCTTCCCATGGACTGTTGGGGCATGGCCTTGACTTCTCTCTCGCCCACTCTGATCATCCCAAGATTGTGAATACTATGTAAAAGAAAAAAAGAAAAAAGTCAACTTCATATTCATCATCTCCAGCACCACCTCAACATCAACATCAACAGATGTAAAAATATCACGTTTCTATATTTTGTAGTAAAAAAAGACAGAGGAAGATAAGTGCTTCCAATGACAACATCTTCCAATTAGTAGACAATTAGTAGGAATTTAGTAGGCAATGTAGTGTGCAAAGTAGGCCTACTCATAATTGGTTAAAATTACATGATGCACACCGAGGATGTCATTGGAAGCCCTTACCTTCCTCTATATTTATTACTATTAAACATAGAAATGCAACATTTTCACATACTGCATGCTGATTTTGGGTTGGTGCTGGAGGTGATGAATATGAAATTGAGACATTTTGAAATTTCACTTTAACGTCAGTAATGCCTTGCAACTTACAGTTGAAGTCGGAAGTTTACATACACCTTTGCCAAATACATTTCAACTCAGTTTTTCAGAATTCCTGACATCTAATCATAGTAAATATTCCTGTCTTAGGTCAGTTAGGATCACCACTTTACTTCACATCACTTCAGAATAATAGTAGAATTATTTATTTCAGCTTGTATTTCTTTCATCACATTCCCAGTGAGTCAGAAGTTTACAAACACTCAATTAGTATTTGGTAGCATTGCCTTTAAATCGTGGGTCAAACGTTTCGAATAGCGTATTGGAGCTTGTGGAACATTAAATTGGGTGAATATTTGCCTATTCCTCCTGACAGAGGTGGTGTAACTGAGTCAGGTGTGTAGGCCTCCTGGCTCGCACTTGCTTTTTCAGTTCTGCCCACACATTTTCTATAGGATTGAGGTCAGGGCTTTGTGATGGCCACTCCAATACGTTGACTTTGTTGTCCTTAAGCCATTATGCCACAACTTTGGAAGTATGCTTGGGTTCATTGTCCATTTGGAAGACCTATTTGCGACCAAGCTTGAACTTCCTGATTGATGTCTTGAGATGTTGCTTCAATATATCTACATAATTTTCCTCCCTCATGATGTCATCTATTTTGTGAAGTGCACCAGTTCCTCCTGCAGCAATGCACCCCCACAACCATGATGCTGTTACCCCCGTGCTTCACGGTTGGGATGGTGATCTTCGGCTTGTAAACCTCCCCCTTTTTCCTCCAAACATAATGATGGTCATTATGGCCAAACAGTTCTATTTTTGTTTCATCAGACCAGAGGACATTTCTCCAAAAAGTACGATCTTTGTCCCCATGTGCAGTTGCAAACCGTAGTCTGGCTTTTTATATGGCGGTTTTGGAGCAGTGGCTTCTTCCTTGCTGAGCGTCCTTTCAGGTTATGTCATTATAGGACTCGTTTTACTGTGGATATAGATACTTTATACCTGTTTCCTCCAGCATCATCACAAGGTCCTTGCTGTTGTTCTCGGATTGATTTGCACTTTTCGCACCTCAGTACGTTCATCTCTAGGAGACAGAACGTGTCTCCTTCCTGAGCGGTATGACGGCTGTGTGGTCCCATGGTGTTTATACTTGCGTACTATTGTTTGTACAGATGAACGTGGTACCTTCAGGTATTTGGAAATTGCTCCCAGGGATGAACCAGACTTGTGGAGGTCTACAATTTATTTCTGAGTTCTTGGCGGATTTCTTTTGATTTTCCCATGATGTCAAGCAAAGGTGGACTGAGTTTGAAGGTAGGCCTTGAAATACATCCACAGGTACACCTCGAATTGATTCAAATGATGTCAATTAGCCTATCAGAAGCTTCTAAAGCCATGACATAATTTGGGGGAATTTTCCAAGCTGTTTAAAGGCACAGTCAACTTTGTGTATGTAAACTTTTAACTCACTGGAATTGTGATACAGTGAATTATAAGTGAAATAATTTGTCTGTAAAATGACTTGTGTCCTAACCGACTTGCCAAAACTGTAGTTTGTTAACAAGAAATTTGTGGAGTGGTTGAAAAACGAGTTTTAATGACTCAAACTTCCGACTTCAACTGTATATCTATGCCTTGTATAATGTAATAATACAGTTTACAATGATATTAAACATTTTTGTTTTTGATAGACAATTCTTTCTTGGTAGTTTATTCCTTCAACTCAACAATAATCCTGCTTGCACATAGCTAAATCATTTTTATGGGGTCAGATATTTCGTTTGAATCCAATTGAATAGTTCCTATTAATTGCATATTCTTATCACGGGTCACATGTGAGGTACATCTAATATTCATATATGATAAATAAGACTTCGCTACATGTGCAGCTCAGAGCTATAGTGACAGCCACCTGTGTCACCACCTGAAGTGAACCCTCCTACTCCTTTTCCAAATGGAATCCATCATGAGTCACTAGCGACATCATCCAACAGAAACCGCCTTCCTCTCATTCAATCCCTCAACTAATTCTCACACATTCTTTGCTGTGTTGACAGTGTGTGTACCTTGATACTTATAAGGCAGTCATTGCCTGCGTCCCAAATGGCACCACATTCCCTATTTAGTCCATTCCTTTTGACCAGAGCCCTATGACCCCCATAGGGAATAGGGTACAATTTGGGGCACAGCCATATGGTTTCTCTCTTTTCCATGCCCCCTGTGGGAGCTAGACCAACTGTGACAGATACTCAGTTCCAAACCAAGCAGAAGAGAAGACTGGCCCAGCATTGAGATCAATAGTGAATTAGCCAGTAGACTGGCTCTGTGGTGGGGTCGGTGGCGGGGCCTGCTGATCCCTGCTCCCTTCTGGCTCACGCTGCTACAGGAGACACCAGAGTGGCATAACGACAACAGCAAGGACCTCTGGGCATCTGTGAGTCGTTCCACTGCTGCGTTATTGATATGTTACTTAACTGGTTTATGGAACATGGGCTACAGTGTCCATACAGTGTTCCAACTATAGAACATGGGCTACAATGTCCATACAGTGTTCCAACTATAGGACATGGGCTACAGTGTCCATACAGTGTTCCAACTATAGGACATGGGTTACAGTGTCCATACAGTGTTCCAACTATAGGACATGGGTTACAGTGTCCATACAGTGTTCCAACTATAGGACATGGGTTACAGTGTCCATACAGTGTTCCAACTATAGGACATGGGTTACAGTGTCCATACACTGTTCCAACTATAGAACATGGGCTACAGTGTCCATACAGTGTTCCAACTATAGGACATGGGCTACAGTGTCCATACAGTGTTCCAACTATAGAACATGGGCTACAATGTCCATACAGTGTTCCAACTATAGGACATGGGCTACAGTGTCCATACAGTGTTCCAACTATAGGACATGGGTTACAGTGTCCATACAGTGTTCCAACTATAGGACATGGGTTACAGTGTCCATACAGTGTTCCAACTATAGGACATGGGTTACAGTGTCCATACACTGTTCCAACTGTAGGACATGGGCTACAGTGTCCATACAGTGTTCCAACTATAGGACATGGGCTACAGTGTCCATACAGTGTTCCAACTAAAGGACATGGGCTACAGTGTCCATACAGTGTTCCAACTATAGGACATGGGTTACAGTGTCCATACAGTGTTCCAACTATAGGACATGGGTTACAGTGTCCATACAGTGTTCCAACTATAGGACATGGGTTACAGTGTCCATACACTGTTCCAACTATAGGACATGGGCTACAGTGTCCATACAGTGTTCCAACTATAGGACATGGGCTACAGTGTCCATACAGTGTTCCAACTATAGGACATGGGCTACAGTGTCCATACAGTGTTCCAACTATAGGACATGGGCTACAGTGTCCATACAGTGTTCCAACTATAGGACATGGGTTACAGTGTCCATACACTGTTCCAACTATAGAACATGGGCTACAGTGTCCATACAGTGTTCCAACTATAGGACATGGGCTACAGTGTCCATACAGTGTTCCAACTATAGGACATGGGCTACAGTGTCCATACAGTGTTCCAACTATAGGACATGGGCTACAGTGTCCATACAGTGTTCCAACTATAGGACATGGGCTACAGTGTCCATATTAGGGCAGCCTCAGTCTCAGCAGGAGTTTAGGGGTCAGTTTCGGGGCTTGTGGGCTGGGCAGTATGGACTCCATAGGTTTTTGTCTCATCCCAGCCTGGCACTAACTGACTCAATTAACCAATTAAACATGGACTTCAGTTTAGGCAATTACATTATTTGAATGAGGCGGGTTAGAGCTGGGCTGGGACAAAAGCCTGCATAATCTGTGGCTCTAAGGGACCTCTGCAGTGGTTCCAAGCCCTGCTGCCCAGTTAAGTTATAGTGGATTGTCGAAGAGGAAGAGGAGGGGCTATGACATCATCCTACCCATCATTCTCTCCGAGTCTGAGCTGCAGGTGTGAGCGAGCACTCCACTAAACTAACCTCACTGTTCATCATCACCTCCCCTGATCCCACAGCACGGGGATCGAGAGGATAAGACAACTTACCATTTGAAAGTGTGTGTGTGTGTGTGTGTGTGCGCGCACGTGAGTGAATGCGCGTGCACACGCCCGCGTGCGTAATGATTAATGAGCGAGAGGGCCTGATGGATTGGCCCGATCACTAGAGGGACACCACGGTGGACACTACGAGCAGACAGTCACACCCCTCACGTCACACACGCACTTTGCCTTCATTTTAATCCAATCCATTACAAAAGATCACATGGTTTGAACAAACACGCAGAGCACCCACCCCTAGTGTATTATACCAGCCCATACATACACCTGAACCCCTCTCCTGTCAGTCCATAAACACAGCTGTAAAATGGACATGGATATGCGACCAGTAGCAGCATACATCATCGTCTTTATCTATATATCAGGATGGTTATATGTGATGATGAAATTGGATATATATCCATGCCTGGAGCGAAGAGCACAGAGATAGGTTAGGGTTAGGGAAGGTGGATGATTCCTATGGGCATCCACTGTGGAATGTCTATTTTTTGCATGTTGGCTTTTTGTGCGTGTTGCCTTCCTGTTATGTTTCACTATCTCCTGATTATCATCACTTACTATATTGTTCAAGTGGTCCTCTTCCAGACGCTGGATTATCTGAAATACTCAACAATCTCATTCGCAACCTCCAATCGCACACACGCGCGTGTACACACGCACTCACGCACGCACGCACACTCACGCACAAACACAGCCCAAAATAGCCTTTTTACAAGTGAGGACTGGTAGAATGTCTTCACTTGTCAGATTTTTAGTTGGTTTATACTGTTCTTGTGAGGACTTCTGGTACTTACAAGTATTAGTAAAACTTTAACACACACACACGCACACACACACACACACACACGCATGCACGCACACGCACACGCACGCACGCACACACACACACACACACACACACAAACTGCACCCAATGCATTCGTTCAATACCCCCAGTAATAGTCAGATAAGGTACTCTTATCAAGAGGGGACGGGGACGGGGACGGACGGACGGACGGACGGGCTATCTGTGTGATAATGGTTTTCACCAAATCCCTGCTCTGTCACAGGCTACGTCCCAAATTGTATCCTATATAGTGCACTACTTTTAACCAGGGTCGATAAGGCTCAGGTCAAAAATAGTGCACTATATGGGGAATATGGTGTCACTTGGGTTGCATCCTAAAATGTCTGGTTGGAGAGCATTAGTAATCTCTCTTCTCATCCGTCTTTTTTGTTGGAGCACGCCACCGGATTTCTCTGCCAATCTATTGTTGCAGACCAGCCATGGACACAAGGAGAAGTCAACCTCAATCTGATAGGCCTTTGTCTTGTTCTCCCCATCGCTGATTCCTGCCCAAGCTATTGATCGCAAGTCCGTCCCGGTCCTCGTCACATTGGTTTGTGTGTGTATGTGTGTTTCTGGACCCCAATATGAAGGATTGGAAAAAGGCAAGGAAAAGAAGCCACTTGAAATCATTGTGACACAGCCCTCGCTTCCCCCACACCTCGTCACCTCCTCCTCCTCGTCTGCACCTCCTCCCAGACAGCAATGTTGTCCTCCCCCTCCTCTTCCACTCCTCCCTCTCACCTCCTCCCTCTCTTCTTCTGCACCTTCCAGACATCGAACGCCTCCCACTCCACCTCCTCCTCCACTTCCCCCTTCTCCTCCTCTTCCTCCTCCTCCTCGTGTCTGTCACTCCTCTGTAATTATGAGAGGTGAGAGTAATGTGTCTCAGTATGAATAGGATCGGGGGCCTGATTGTGATGTATAGTGTTTCATTACCATGTCCGGGGCCGGGTGACCGTGGGCTTCGCCATGTAGGAAATCCTATTTAGGCCCTCATTTAGGTGGCTCCCCGTCCCGCCTGATAGCAATCACACTCTGTAATTGTGTGCAGGGCCTGACAGAGTGGGACTCAGACAACAGAGCGAAAGAGAAGGAAGGAGGGAGAAAGAGAGAAAAGTAGAGAGAGAAAATGAGAGAGAGAGAAAATGAGAGAGAGAGAGAATGAGAGAGAGAGAGAGAGAGAGAGAGAGAGAGAGAGAGAGAGAGAGAGAGAGAGAGAGAGAGAGAGAAAAGGGGAGCGAGAAGAGGGAGAGGTATGACACCATATCCACATAGGTACATTAAACCATCTGTCTCTTGGATTTGAAGACGTATTTTAACGCATTATGGGAGAACATGTTTATAATGCAATAATGGTCGACAAGGCTTCATTTCGTTATGATTTATTATTTAGATGTAATTTACTACATGTAGAATGTCACAGGTATGGCATGATTTTGCGTGTATATCCGGCCCCTTTTGGCCTCCTCATTCATTCCCGTTTTAATACGCACATTGCTAATTGGGAGGAGAGATCCCGTTAACTCAATAATTTAGATTTATGACACAATCTCTGGCAGATATTACACATTTCCGTCCCGATTTGAGGACAACAACTAACCAGCCCTCTAGCAATCAATATTTGCACATTTTCCATGTCTAAGTTGTTAACTAGTTTAGTATTTCATTAGTACCATTTTTCCAGACATTTATGCAGATCTGACCGTGTGTGTGTGCGTGCGTGCGCGTGTGTGTGTGTTTTTGTGCGTGCATGCATGTGTATGTGTGTGTCTGTGTGTGTGTGTGTGTGTGTGTGTGTGTGCATGCTTCTAGTGCTCCTAGACCAGTGCATAATGGCTGTCTAATTGACTCATTTAAATGCTGTTTGCCTGCAGGAGGCCCTTTGCATTAAATGTTTGATTGCCCTCGTATTTAACATCATTACTCCCATCCTCTCTTAATAAGGACTTTATGAGGCTTTCTTAAAAGTCAATGTATCCCCATCTCCCTCTCTCTATTCGCCTGCATAATTAATTTGAATATTCAAAAATATGGAAATGAAGAAGCTCTCTGTATTAGCATAATGTTCATTATTCCATAGTATGAGAGCCTAATTAGAAGCAAACCTTTGTGTTTTTGAGGTTTGGGTTAATGTGAGCAGAGGCAGGGTAGGTTTTCTATGGCTGCATCCCAAATAGAACCCGATTCACTACAAAGTGCTATGGGCCCTGGTCAAAAGTAGTGTACTACTGTAGTACAGTATGTAGGGAATTTGAAATAGGACATTGGTCACCGGTCACGGCTCTTCACCCCAGGTCAGTGTGGCTGCTCTCTGCTCTCTGCTCTGTTAGCTTATGACCAGTTTAACGATACTGTAGGAAACATTACGTCCAATAGCATTGATTGATTGACATTTACGTGGGGGTAAACTAGAGTCTCTCAGTTATGGTGGGATCCAAAGAGGTTAATCAGATATCCACTTTACTTGGGTGTTGAGCACTGAATTTAGGATGTATAGTGCTATGGAATGCAGGCTCACACCAAGAACATACCTGTGAAAGACACAAATGGTTGAGAGAGAGAGAGGAGAGAGAAAGAGAGAGAGAGAGAGAGAGAGAGAGAGAGAGAGAGAGAGAGAGAGAGAGAGAGAAGAGAGAGAAGAGAGAGAAGAGAGAGAGAGGGAGAGAAGAGAGAGAGAGAAGAGAGAGAAGAGAGAGAAGAGAGAGAAGAGAGAGAGAGAGAGGGAGAGAAGAGAGAGAGAGAGAAGAGAGAGAGACCACAGCACTTTCCCCACAAGTTCCTTGCAGTACTTCTTACACTGTACATTTGAACAACAATTTTCTCTGTCTAAATTACAAAAATTGGACTGGAACAGGATCATTAATAGAGTTGTACCAAAATAGGGAAAGACAAAAAACTTATCTCAGATTCAAAGTGATCCTCTTATTCACCAAGTCCTCCAGTCTCTCTCCTCGGCCCTAATCTCTGGTGGGTCTTACTGTGGATTCTTACCGGTCCTGGGCGACAGTGTGTCAGGCAGTCAACCATGGTGTCTGTGGATCACACACACATACATACACACTCACAGTGTGGAAGGCAGAAGTCTGTCAACCATGGTGGTGTCTGTGGAGGAACAGCTCAGTCTGGGGGGGTGTCACAAAGCCTACTCACACACACCGCCTGGGATCATCCCTGACCCCGTCGAGTGCAGTAACACGAGGGTGCATGTATCCAGGCACAAACACAGAGAGACACAGACACACACCCTCTCGCACACACACAAAGCTGCAATGGCTTAAACCGACAATGACCAAAGTCAAGGTGTGCGCTTGGTTAGGACCCTAGTTAGTAGCTGGGTCCTTCGGTGCCTTTTGAGAAGTGTAACTTGGTCCAATTTTTTTTTTTTACCTAATTTCAAAATCTTGTCTTAAAGAGCACATGTCCAACTTAATAAAATAAAAAATTCCCATCTCAAGAGGTTAAATGTAAAAAAAAAAGACTATAGTAAGTGCCTATTAAGTGTCAAATAAAGTCACAGGGTTGAACAATTCATGTTATATCAGCCAGAAATCCCCTTGTGACAGAGGGAATAGAAGCTTGTTGCATGCAACAGGGAGGGGCAATTGAATGCAAGCTTCAATTTGATTTATTTTATTATTGTTAAAACATTTGTAGCCTGTCTATGGGTAACAGGGTTGACGTGTTCTACCCGACCCGCTCAGTTTTCCACCACAAAACACCAGAACACGGCAAAAAGGAGTGGAACCAGCTCACATGCTTTTAAACTATGATTTGACTATTAGATATTCAACGTTTCCTTTGATCAAAATATATATATTTTTTAATTAATAATTTCACCATATTAAAAGTTCAGTTCATGTAACAGGGTTGACCTTAAAATGAGGGACAGACGTAAATCAACACTAATCACATTAAATAAATAATCATCTTCAGAATTACTTTGTTGGAGCAACAAAATCACTAAGGCTTTACAATGATGGTGGAAACTTGGGAAAATGTTTGGGTTAAGTGGGTATCATTCTTCCTAGAAGTCACACAAGGTGCACGGAAGGGCATGTCAACATTTTAAATTTGTGTCTTGATTCAGATTTATTGAATTCTCCATGTGGTCTACATTAAAGGGCTCTTCATTTAATGTAACATCCTTTTACAATTCTATATTGGTGCACACACACAGTCTTCCCTATACGCACTTCCTGGTTTAAGAACATTTGTTAAACAACTATAACGTAATGTGTGTGTGACTATGACACTGCCAGCTCATGAGGTTGTAAGGCAGTGAGACATGAAGCCTTACCTCTCCTTCACTCCCTCTCTCCTTCCTTCCTTCCCTCCCTCTCTCCTCCTCTTCTCCTCTCCTCTCCACGCCGCGGTGCGCCTCGCTGCCTCTTAGCCACAGGATCAGCTGCAGCCCCTAATGAAACGTCAGTCAGGTAATTGAGGCTTCGGTGGCTGCCGGGTGGCCAGGCAGACAGACAGAGCCAGTATCCCAAATAGTACCATATTCCATATGTAGTTCACTACCTTTGACCAGAGTCCATACAGTTCTGGTCAAAAGTACAGCACTATATAGGGAACAGGGTGCCATTTGGGACGCAACCTGGGTGATGGCACAGGAACGCTAGCAAAACTAGCGAGACGCTACCTTAGCAGTAGCAACTCCCAGCATTACCATCAATTCACAGGCTACTGACTCGGTAGGGTGGAAAACATTGCATTTAGGTTGAGGGGACGCCATTTTGATAACAGTTCCTTTGCCTGCGTTCGTTAGAAATGTGACGGACAGGCAATTCAGGTGAATTTTGTTGAATTGTCCACCGTTCTTAAGCCACAAAAGAACCTGACAGGTAAAATCCTGCTGAGGTTGTCCTATAAACCATAAATAGGAAAGGATGAAACAGACTGGGTTAAAGGTTACCATCCTCGCCGTGACACTGTTATTGCACCCTAGAGTGATGTCACTACGCCTGCCATGGCTCTGCCAGAGACGCGACCCGAGGAGCGCCCAGAATGAATTATGGGTAATGTTTAATTCCCTTCCGTGACAGCCGCCGAGCCACATGGTAAATTGGATTTTGGGGAATTGCGCTGAAGCAGGTAAAGAAGACGTGCCGTGTTGCCTCCCCTTTGTCAGGTATTGTTGAGAGCCTTCTCTATCTCTCTCTGACAAATCAAATCAGCTCTCTCTCTCTCTCTCTCTCTCTCTCTCGGCTGATGGGACAGGGCAGTGGAGGTCTAACCTAATCTCATCTATGGTCAGGCTCCAATCAGGGCACTGCCTTAACGGGTCAGACTGGGATGCCCCCCGTGACACTCTTCTTCTCTCAGCCTCTGGCAAACACACACAAGGAAGCATGCACACACATGCAAGCAAGCATTAACGCACGCACGCCTGCAGACACACACACCTTCCACATTCAACGAGTGTATCAACCAAGTTTGGCTTGGACTATATCTGGACTCCTGTGTGTGGAAGTCGATCTTTTCATGACACTCCAAAGGTGACCCTATCAAAATGTCCGACACCCTATTCAGTCACAGGCTCCCTAGAGATAGAGTTCCAGGGGATGAGAAGTCTACTTTTAGAGTCACTCACTCCTTCCTCTCTCCACGCCATTCTCTCCTACCATGTACTTAGGGCACAAATGCAGGGAGACTGTTGAAAGTGGACAGAGGGGTTAATGCTTAGCTGTCAGCACTGCTCTTGACTGGTGATTGGGAATGTTTTGTGTACTCTAGCTTGAGCCTTATCCATGAGCTAAAAGCAGTGGAAATGACCTCTCATTCCAACTGTACGCCTTTGGGCGATTCTTGCGATTATGCCCGTCTAAGAATTCAACTACATCGCTGTAAAGTAGCTCATGAAATGAGTTGAACTTCAAATATATAAAAGCACAATTAAAAGTTTTTTCTCCCAGGTGACTCAGCTAGGAAGGGGTGGAAGTCGGAATGACATTGGACAGAGACATGGAGAAATGGGGAACGGCTATAGGACAGGGTAATACAGTATATACACTATAAAGCACCCCTTGATGTAGCTTGGATATCAAATAGGATGAAATTCAATGTGCTTATCACACGTGGCCAAAGAGTTCTATTTTCATGTTCTCCAACAGATGGAAACACCTGGAGTTTGCTAAACATCATTGGCACTTGGATAGAGTGGTGTTTGTTAGACCATGAGACTTCCCGAAAATCAGTCTTCTCACGAAAACGTCTGTAGCATCCCAAACGGTTTGTAGCGTCCGAACACTAATGTGTCTCCTCTGTGGAAAGCGGAGACACTCTTGAACACGATGGTGTTCTCTGTTTCACTCTGGGACACCCACAAGCCTCACACAACTTATCTGAAGGTTCCCAGTACCTGTTTAAAAAAAATGGAAGTACGGTATGTATGGAGATAGTTTAGTGCCTAAATTAAGGGAAAAAATACATGTCAAAAACAATAAAAATAGATATAGGACTGACAATTCAGAACAAACTTCCTTTTGATTTGTTTTTGGACTATCTGTTGTTCCATGGAGTGAATCTGTTATTCATTGCATTTCTATTGGCTATTAGCAGTAATGTGAAATTCAATGTTTTGTCCAATAATTTGTTTCTATATGTTTGTGATAGCTAAATAATCCTTTGTATATCAGAACTCAGAATAAAACCCAAATGCAGACAGTTCGATTCACATAAGTTTATTTACAAAACAGGGGGCAGACAAACAACAGATCAAGTGCAGGAAGTATAGACAGAGGGCTGTGAGCTTTAATCCTTGACACATTAAAAGTGGGATGTATACGGAGGGTGCAGGGCAACAGAAGACGAACGGCAGAGAGGGCTAAGAATCTTAGAGATGGGGAAAGGGCCAATAAAACCGGGGAGCCGGGGTCCAGTGGCTGTCCGCTTGTCGTCGATTCCTGGAGGTGGTCTTGAGAAGAGCAGACCGGGCTCTCTTTCAGGTACGGCGACAGCGGCGGACAAACATCTGGGCCGAGGGTAAGCTGACCTCTTCCTCTTTCTCAGGGAAGAGTGGGGGCTGGTAACCTATCGGACACTCGAAAGGCGAGAGGCCAGTGGTTGAGCAGGGGAGGATGTTGCGGGCGTATTCCACCCACACGAGTTGCTGGCTCCAAGTGGTGGGGTTGGCGAAGACGAGGCAGCGAAGAGTCGTCTCCAGGTCCTGATTGGCTCGCTCCGACTGGCCGTTAGAGTGGGGGTGAAACCCAGAGGACAGGCTGGCCGACGACCCAATGAGTGTGCAGAAAGCCTTCCAGAACCGGGACGAGAACTGAGGACCATGGTTGGAGACCATATGGATCCGGAAGACATGCTGCACCATGAGCTGGGCCGTCTCCTTGGCTGAGGGTAGCTTGGGGAGGGGAATGAAATGGGCGCCTTTGGAAAACCTGTCCAGCACTGTAAGGATAGTGGTGTTGCCATCAGACGGAGCGAGACCAGTGATGAAGTCCAGAGATATATGTGACCAGGGATGGTGAAGAACAGGAAGTGCTTGAAGGAGGCAAGCCAAAGCTTGTAGAGGAATCTTATTCTGAGCACAGACAGTGCAGGCAGCGACGAACGCGGAGATGTCAGGGACCATGGTGGGCCACCAAAAGCATTGTCAAACAAAGGCCAGGGTCCGATAGGAGCCAGGGTGACAGGCAAGCCTGGAGGAATGAGCCCATTCCAGGACCGGGGAGCGGGCAACGTTTGGGACAAACATCCGGTTAGCTGGGTCCGGCTAGGAACGCTGTGCCTCACAGACCTGGTTCTCTATTCCCCAGATGAGTACAGCCGCCAGACACGAGGTAGGAAGTATGGTCTCTGGGTCCAAGGGTGAAGCAGCGGGTCTGTTGCGGCGGGAAAGCGCATCTGGCATACATTCTTGGACCCCGGGCGGTAGGAGATGGTAAAGTTGAACCAAGTGAAAAGCAGGGCCCATCGAGCTTGCCTGGAGTTGAGACATTTACATACATTTAAGTCATTTGGCAGACGCTCTTATCCAGAGCGACTTACAAATTGGTGAATTCACCTTATGACATCCAGTGGAACAGCCACTTTACAATAGTGCATCTAAATCATTTAAGGGGGGGGGTGAGAATGATTACTTTATCCTATCCTAGGTATTCCTTAAAGAGGTGGGGTTTCAGGTGTCTCCGGAAGGTGGTGATTGACTCCGCTGTCCTGGCATCGTGAGGGAGTTTGTTCCACCATTGGGGGGCCAGAGCAGCGAACAGTTTTGACTGGGCTGAGCGGGAACTGTACTTCCTCAGTGGTAGGGAGGCGAGCAGGCCAGAGGTGGATGAACGCAGTGCCCTTGTTTGGTTGTAGGGCCTGATCAGAGCCTGGAGTTACTGCGGTGCCGTTCCCCTCACAGCTCCGTAGGCAAGCACCATGGTCTTGTAGCGGATGCGAGCTTCAACTGGAAGCCAGTGGAGAGAGCGGAGGAGCGGGGTGACGTGAGAGAACTTGGGAAGGTTGAACACCAGACGGGCTGCGGCGTTCTGGATGAGTTGTAGGGGTTTAATGGCACAGGCAGGGAGCCCAGCCAACAGCGAGTTGCAGTAATCCAGACGGGAGATGACAAGTGCCTGGATTAGGACCTGCGCCGCTTCCTGTGTGAGGCAGTGTCGTACTCTGCGGATGTTGTAGAGCATGAACCTACAGGAACGGGCCACCGCCTTGATGTTAGTTGAGAACGACAGGGTGTTGTCCAGGATCACGCCAAGGTTCTTAGCGCTCTGGGAGGAGGACACAATGGAGTTGTCAACCGTGATGGCGAGATCATGGAACGGGCAGTCCTTTCCCGGGAGGAAGAGCAGCTCCGTCTTGCCGAGGTTCAGCTTGAGGTGGTGATCCGTCATCCACACTGATATGTCTGCCAGACATGCAGAGATGCGATTCGCCACCTGGTCATCAGAAGGGGGAAAGGAGAAGATTAATTGTGTGTCGTCTGCATAGCAATGATAGGAAAGACCATGTGAGGTTATGACAGAGCCAAGTGACTTGGTGTATAGCGAGAATAGGAGAGGGCCTAGAACAGAGCCCTGGGGGACACCAGACGGTGCAGAGATAATCCAGGTTATTGTGATCTGTCCACACAATGAATGGATGTTCCTCCCACTCTAACCAGTGCCTCCAGTTCTCCAACACCATCTTCACCGCAAGTAGTTCTCGATTTCCCACATGATAATTCTTCTCTGTGACATTCAGACGATGGGAGAAGAAGGCACAGAACACTGGGACAGGACAGTCCCGACTCCGACGTCCGAAGCGTCGACCTCCACCACAAACTGATGGGACAAGTCCGGATGAATTAATATGGGAGCTGTGGTGAAGTCGTGTTTAACCTCTCTGGCGCAGGCGTTCCGCTAGCGACCCACCTCGACAACATCCAGTGAAATTGCAGAGCGCCAAATTCAAAATACAGAAATACTCATAATAAACATTCATAAAAGATACAAGTGTTATACATCGGCTTAAAGATGAAATTCTTGTTAATCCAGCCGCTGTGTCAGATTTCAAAAAGGCTTTACGGCGTAAGCATACCATGCAATTATCTCAGGACAGCGCCCAGCTTAAAAAAGCAGACAAACATTTTCAAGCCAAGTAGTCACGAAAGTCAGAAATAGCAATAAAATGTATCACTTACCTTTGATGACTTCATCTGGTTGCAGTCACAAGTGTCCCTGTTCCCCAATAAATGTTTGTTTTGTTCGATAAAGTTCCTCTTTATGTCCCAAAAACTCAGTTTTGTTGGCGCGTTTTGTTCAGTAATCCACTGGCTCAATAGAGGTCACAACATGCAGACGAATACATCCTAATAGTACCGGTAAAGTTCGTTGAAACATGTCAAACGATGTTTATAAATAATCCTCAGGTTGTCTATTGTCTAAATAATTGATCATATTTCAACCGGACAATAGCGTATTCAATAGAAAGGAAAAAGGATGCGCAATCGGTCACGCGCGCAAACCAGCTCTGGTTTATTCTATAATCCACTTACAAAATGGTCTCATTCTTCCTCATTTTTCAGAAAACAAGCCTGAAACAATGTCTAAAGACTGTTGACATCTAGAAGCCATAGGAACTGCAATCTGGGTCCTAACCCAATACATACTGTATAGGCATTCAATTGAAAACTACACACATCAAAAATATCCCAATTCCTGGATGGATTTTCCTCAGATTTTCACCTGCCATATAAATTCTGTTATACTCACAGACATTATTATAACAGTTTTGGAAACTTTAGAGTGATTTCTATCCAAATCTACCTATTATATGTATATCCTAGCTTCTGGGCCTGAGAAACAAGTAGTTTACTTTGGGAACGCTTCTCATCCATATTTCGAAATACTGCCCCCAAGCCATAACAAGTTTTAAGGTCCAGGAACGCCCGGTCAGCAGCTGGGGACAACATGAACGCAACCTTGGGAGAGGTGAGGGCTGAAATGGGGGAAGCCAGGGTGCTGTAACCCCGGATAAAACGTTGATAGAAATGGTAAAATCGCAAGAAGCGTTGCAGCTGCACTCTGGACGTGGTTTCGGGCCAATCTACCACCGCTCTCACCTTTCCGGGATCCATCTGCACATTACCAGCAGCGATGATGTATCCAAGGAAGGACAAGCTGGAGGACTTGTCGGACATGGAGAACGTGTTCTTGAGCTGAGAGGGAAAAGACAAGGATTTTGTTGAGGTAGACGAACATCAACCGGTTCAACATGTTGCGGAGAACAATGTTAGCCAGTGCCTGGAACACAGCAGGAGCGTTGGTAAGATTGAATGGCACCACCAGGTATTCGTAGTGTCCGCTAGCCATTTTGAAGGCTGCATTCCACTTGTCATCTTCCCGTATCTGCACCAGATGGTAGGCATTCCGCAGGTCCAACTTAGAGAAAATGGTGGCACCCTGAGCGGCTCAAAAGTCGAGGCTATGAGTGGTAGCAGGTAGCGGTTCTTAACCGTGATGTCATTGAGGCCCCGGTATGCTGGCGGGGAAAGCTGAAAGACGAATACACCCTGCAGCTAGGGAGTCCTCAATGTACGTTTCCATAGCCTTGGTCTCTATACCCAACAGTGAAAACAGCTGTCCCCATGGTGGTGTAGCGCAGAGGAGAAGGTCTATCATGCAGTTATAGGGTCGATGCGAAGTGGCCCGGGCCTTACTGAAAACCTCCCAGAGGTCCTGGTCCTCCGTGGGGAGGTGTGAGGCTTCTTAAGAAGGTGTCCCGGAGCTGTGCCTACTTCAGGCATTGAGCGTGGCAAAATGGGTTCCAGCCCATGATAGCACCAGCAGTCCAGTCAATGAGGGGATTGTGACGCTGGAGCCAAGAAAACCCCAATACCACGGGTACCTGAGGAGACTTGATGAGCATGAACTGCATAGTCTCACTGTGGTTCCCTGACACTCGCAGGTTGATAGGAGTGGTATTATGGGTGACTGCCTATAGAGCATCCATCCAGCACTCTAATGTCCATGGGAATGGAGAGGGGCTGAGTGGGGTTGCCCAGCTCTGACACCAGGTGTCCATGGCATTCTAATTGCCCCCAGAGTCAATGAGTACCCGGAGAGTCCTCCAGACAGAAGCATACGGCAGATTGTTGTCCCCATACCACCGTAGCCCAAGCAAGGGCCCACCCAGGCATCAGAATTATGAGGTATGGGGCTGCAGCTCGAAGATGAGGGAACACAGAGAGAGACACACCCAACAGGTTCCTGACTCTCCTGCAAAGCATTTCGGAGGAGTTAAGCGAGTTAAGCCAGGGTTACTGAGGGGTTACTGCTGACAGCGAGGTTACTGAGGGCCTGGGAGGTTACTGTCGTGGCTGGCCACCGAACAAACAATCCACGGAAGTCTGCTGGGGCAGTCATGGCAAGTTCGTACTCTCAGAACTCAGGACAAGACCCAGATGCAGACAGTTTATTTTCAAAACAGTAGGCAGGCAAATGACAGGGTAGGCAGAGGTCAGTAATCCAGGGCAGTGTCAAAAGGTACAGAACGGCAGGCAGGCTCAGGGTCAGGGCTGGCAGAATGGACAAATCCAGAAGAACTAGAAAACAGGGACTAAAACGAGCAGTTGTACGGGAAAACACGCTGGTAGGCTTGACGAAACAAGACGAACTGGCAACAGACAAACAGAAAACACAGGAATAAATACACAGGGGATGATGGGGGAAATGGGCAACACCTGGAGGGGGTGGAGACAAGCAAAAGACAGGTGAAACAGATCAGGGTGTAACATGGTATTTCTATTCCATATATTAGCTTAGAACCCCTCACAGTCATTTTTGCTCATCTCAATAAAATATTTCACTAATTTCATATTGTATATGACCACATTGTATAGGTATTTATCATGGTAGGAGACATGAGGTCAATAAACACTTTTGTCCATTCGCAGGTTAATTGAAGGGAAATAGGATGGAACAAAGCTTGACCACAGATTTTTGTGTTGGGAAAAATGAGATTGAGAAAATGTAACACACCACCTACAAAACCTAATGTATCCAGCAGAGGAATCCACCATCATCAGACAAGAACAGCCCTTCTATATCAACTCCTGTAATACCTGTCTGCATCCCAAATTGGACTCTATTCCCTTTATAATGCACTACTTTTGACCAGAGAGCGTTGGTCAAAAAATGGTGCACTATATAAAGAGCATAGGGTGCCATTTGGGATGCAACCCTCTTCTGTCTATTTCTTTTACCAGACGTCTCTCCTCTTAACTCTGTGTTCAATCATGCCTCCTCGCTTCCCAGTCATAGCTTGTTCAGCCGGCACAGCCATGCAACAGTGACATATAGCTACGATTATCCTGGATACAGTTCAATTATGATAAACCCCCCTCACACCTCTTAGGCCCTGATTAAAGGCGCAGTCCACGGGGTTGATAAAGAGATCCCATCTGCCTCCCATCACCTAACCGCCATTGCTGTTCGATTATAAACCACTCTGCCATAGAGTTCTGCCTCATGCTTTTCACATCACCACCACACACGTGGACACACGCGCGCGCGCTCGCGCACACACACATACTGGAGCAGGGGATAGCGTGGTGTAGCTTACAGCTGATCCAGATGGATTTGGTTGGGAGTCTTTACCATTCACACATGAGTAGCGAGTCATCCCACCTACCCATCTTCGACCCGTTTTTATTAATATATATTTTTTATTAATATCATGTCTGTGTATTTACTCTACACTCGCATGCGGGTGCACACACACACACCACACATGCATAAGCACGCACACACACCTTCTAGATCTCAGAAGCAACGTCACTCTCATCGGCGCGGTTTGATAAATGGATGAGCGGTGATGAAAAGAAGGTATCAAAAGAGCATGAAAGGAGAGAGAGGAAAGGAGAGCATTAATCCAACATGAGCCTAGCGCTCCACTGAATGCAGGGGGATGGAAAGAGAGGATACAGGAGAGAGAGAGAGAGAGAGAGAGAGAGAGAGAGAGAGAGAGAGAGAGAGAGAGAGAGAGAGAGAGAGAAAATAAGAAGGATCGCTTCTCGTCTGTGTTCCGTCAAGGGAGAAATTACACATTTACGGAGGTTTTTTCAAGCGGCGAAGGGTTCCATAGATCAAAACCAGTGGATTTACGAGCCAATTTTCAACATGAAATATAGACACCAGGAATCCACTTACCCATGTTTACCAGCCTCTCACCACCTCCCACGCTCAGGGATGAAGTTTCCCCTAGGTACAGATCAAGGATCACCCCACCCCCCCCACCCCCACCCTAACCATAACCATTAGTGGAGAAGATGCATAACTGACCCCAGATCAGCATCTCGGGGCAATGTACACCTCCTTCCACTGAAAACAGCTTGTGAGTCCATCAGATATGCTCTCTCCTGTCCAACTCCAGCAGGTTCCTCCAAATGAAAAGCATATGGCATGATTACAAACACAAGTAACCACAGTTAGAAATAAACCATTCAGATGGTATTTACAGTGCCTTCAGAAAGTATTCATACCCCTTGACTTATTCCACATTTTTATGTATTACAGCCTGAATTCAAAATCTTGCCATAGATTTTCAAGTCGATTTAAATCAAAACTGTAACTAGGCCAACCAGGAAAATTCAGTGTCGTCTTGGTAAACAACTCCTTGTGTTTTAGGTTATTGTCCTGCTGAATGGTGAATTTGTCTCCAAGTGTCTGTTGGAAAGTAGACTGAAACAGGTTTTCCTCTAGGATTCTGCTTGGACTTGGCTCTTTTCCGTTTATTTTGATCCTAAAAGGACTCCCTAGTCCTTGCCGATGACAAGCATATCCATTACATGATGCAGCCTCCACCATGCTTGAAAATATGAAGAGTGGTACTCAGTGATGTGTTGGATTTGCCCCAAACACAACACTTTGTATTCAGGACATAAAATTCCTTTCTCTGCCACATGTTTTTGCAGTTTTACATTGTATTTGTATTTATCAAGGATCCCCATTAGTTCCTGCCAAGGCAGCAACTACTCTTCCTGGGGTCCAAACAAATAATGGAAAAAAACAAAAATTCAATAAAACAGTACATATTACTCCACCACTACATATCTAAAATACAACATTTATAATAGCACCATACATACACGTGTAGAGTGCATGCTCTGGTGTGTGTGTGTGGGGGTGCATGTGTATGGGTCTCCTCAAGTCCGCATTGTTCCATAAGGCGTCGTTTTTTAAAATCTGATTTGACTGCTTGCATGAATTAATTGATGTGCAATAGAATTCCCTGTAGTCATGGCCCTTTGTTGTACTGTACTTTTTCCAGTCTGTTCTGGACTTGGGGACTGTGAAGAGACCCCTAGTGGCATTTCTTGTGGGGTATGCATGGGGTGTCTGAGTTGTGTGCTAGTCGTTTGAACAGACAGCTCTGTGCTTTCAACATGTCAATACATCACACAAAGACAAGTAGTGATGCAGTCAATCTCTACACCACTGTAAGCCAGGACAGATTAACATGCATCTTATTGTTCTCTCCGTGAACATTTAAGCCCAGCCGTGCTGCTCTATTCTGGGCAAACTGTAATTTGCCTATGTCCCTCTTTGTGGCACTTGATCATACAACTGGGCAGTAGTCCAGGTGTGACAAAACTAGGGGTCTGTAGGACTTGTTTTGTTGATGGCAATGTCAAGAATGCAGAGCAACGCTTTATTGCGGAGAGAACTCTCCTCATCTTAGCTACCGTTGCATCAATGTTTTGACCATGACAAACTGCTCAATTTCCACATGATTAATTACAAGATTTAGTTGAGATATAGGGTTAAGTGAATGATTTGTCCCAAATGCAATGCTTTTAGTTTTGGAAAAATTTAGGACTAGTTTATTACTTGCCACCAAATCTAAAACTGACTGCAGCTCTTAAGTGTTGAAGGGATTTCACTTGCTCTGGAGGGCTGACGTCTATAGTGTTGAGTCATCAGCATACATAGACACACAGGCTTTATTCAGTGGCAGTGGCAGGTCATTAGTAAAAAAAAATAAAAAAAATAAGAGGCCTAGACAGTTGCCCTGGGAAATGCCTGACTCTACCTGGATGATGTTGGAGGGGCTTCTATTAAAAAACACCATCTGTGATTGGATAACTTTCGATCCACGCTATAGCTGGGTATGTAAAGTCATAAAATGTACGTTTTTGCAGCAGCCGATTAGGATCGATAACGTCAAAGCTGCAGTGAAGTCTAACAAAACAGCTCCAACTATCTTATCAATTTCCTTCAGCCAATCATAAATGCCCTACATGTTGAGTGCATTTTCCTATAAGCGTGCTGAAAGTTGATTCTTCGTTTACTGGGAAATAGCATGGTATCTGGTCAAACACCATTTTTTTCCCAAAAGTTTACTAAGGGTTGGTAGCAGGCTGATTGGTCGGCTGTTTGAACCAGTAAAGGGTGCTTTGCTATTCCTGGGTAGCGGAATGACTTTTGCTTCCCTCCAGGCCTGAGGGCACACACTTTCCTGTAGGCTTAGATTGAATAGATGGCAAATAGGAGTGGCAATACAGTTCGCTATCATCCTCAGTCATTTTCCATCCAAGTTGTCAGCTTGTCATTGTTGATAGACAACACTTTTAAAAAAAAAAACCTCTTTTACACTCACTTTACAGCGTTCAAAATTACATTTGTCTTTCAGAATATTCTCAGTTATTCATGGATGTGTAGGTTCAGAATTTGTTGTTTGCATGTCATGCCTAAACTTGCTAATGTTGCCATTTTTATTTTTTTATTTTAGTAGTTGTAATGAACGAACCATCTGATTCAATGAATGATGGAGCTTTTGCCCAAAATTTCATTTAAGGTGCTCCAAAGCTTTTTACTATCATTCTTTGTGTAATTTGTTTCATAATACAATTTATTATTTTAGTCGCATGATTTCTCAATTTACAGTACATTTGCCGATCAGAGGTTGTAACGATGTGCGCTGAGAGTCGGGAACAAATTCAGGGAGTCAGTGTTTTAATAAACACAACTTAATACAAAATAAGAAGCAGACATGACACAGGAACAGACATGACACAGGAACAGAAACAATAACGCTTGGGGAAGGAACCAAAGGGAGTGACATATAGGGAAAGTAATCAGGGAAGTGATGGAGTCCAGGTGAGTCTGCTGACGTGTAGGTGCGTAACGATGGTGACAGGGGTGCGCCATAACGAACAGCCTGGTGACCTAGAGGGAGCACAAGTGACCGTACCCTCTCCGACGTGAGACTCTAGCCGCAGGACGCTGACCAAAATGACAATCAGGAGCTGACCAGTCACCTCTACTGAGGTGCGGGAAACCTGTCAGTCCGGCTGAGACGCGGGAGCATGGTGACCTAGAGAGAGAGCATACATGACGGTACCCTCTCCCCGGCGCGTTCAGCTCCAGCCGCAGGATGCCAACCAAAGGGATGTCCTGGGGATCAGGAGCAGACCGGTCACTCCTGCTGATGCACGGCAATTTGACAGACAATTTGAGGAAGAGGAACCTGGCGATCCATCTGAGGCATGAGAGCCTGATGAGCTGGTGGAAGCAGGGGAGCCTAGCTATCCGGTGAAGGCATGAAAGCCAGATGAGTCGGCTGAGGCAGGGGAGCCTGGTGATCCGGCTAAGGCATGAGAGCAGGCGGAGACAGGGGAGCCTGGCGATTGGTCTGAGAGTCTGTAGCGGCTCCCGGACCCGATGTCATTCCCACCGAAGAAGAAAAAAACACTAAGCCAGTCCAGATGCTTCCCTTAGGTGAGGCGTTATTCTGTAACGATGTGCAGTGAGAGTTGGGAAGCAAGTTCAGGGAGTGAGTGTTTTAATAAATAAACTCAACATAATACAAACTAAGAACCACGAACAACGCACAGACATGACACAGAAACAATAACACCTGGGGAAGGAACCAAAGGGAGTGACATACAGTGGGGAGAACAAGTATTTGATACACTGCCGATTTTGCAGGTTTTCCTACCTACAAAGCATGTAGAGATCTGTAATGTTTATCATAGATACACTTCAACCGTGAGAGACGGAATCTAAAACAAAAATCCAGAAAATCACATTGTATGATTAAGTAATTCATTTGCATTTTATTGCAAGACATACAGTGGTGCAAAAAAGTATTTAGTCAGCCACCAATTGTGCAAGTTCTCCCACTTAAAAAGATGAGAGAGGCCTGTAATTTTCATCATAGGTACACTTCAACTATGACAGACAAAATGAGAAATAAGAATCAAGAAAATCATATTGTAGGATTTTTTATGACTTTATTTGCAAATTATGGTGGAAAATAAGTATTTGGTCAATAACAAATGTTTATCTCAATAATTTGTAATATACCCTTTGTTGGTAATGACAGAGGTCAAACGTTTTCTGTAAGTCTTCACAAGGTTTCCACACACTGTTGCTGGTATTTTGGCCCATTCCTCCATGCAGATCTCCTCTAGAGCAGTGATGTTTTGGGGCTGTTGCTGGGCAACACGGACTTTCAACACACTCCAAAGATTTTCTATGGAGTTGAGATCTGGAGACTGGCTAGGCCACTCCAGGACCTTGAAATGCTTCTTAAGAAGCCACTCATTCATTGCCCGGGCAGTGTGTTTGGGATCATTGTCATGCTGAAAGACCCAGCCACGTTTCATCTTCAATGCCCTTGCTGATGGAAGGAGGTTTTCACTCAAAATCTCACGATACATGGCCCCATTCATTCTTTCCTTTACACGGATCAGTCGTCCTGGTCCCTTTGCAGAAAAACAGCGCCAAAGCATGATGTTTCCACCCCCATGCTTCACCGTAGGTATGGTGTTCTTTGGATGCAACTCAGCATTCTTTGTCCTCCAACCACCATGAGTTGAGTTTTTACCAAAAAGTTATATTTTGGTTTCATCTGACCATATGACATTCTCCCAATCTTCTTCTAGATCATCAAAAATGCTCTCTAGCAAACTTCAGATGGGCCTGGACATGTACTGGCTTAAGCAGGGGGACACGTCTGGCACTGCAGGATTTGAGTCCCTGGCGGCGTAGTGTGTTACTGATGGTAGGCTTTGTTACTTTGGTCCCAGCTCTCTGCAGGTCATTCACTAGGTCCCCCCGTGTGGTTCTGGGATTTTTGCTCACCGTTCTTGTGATTATTTTGAACCCACGGGGTGAGATCTTGCGTGGAGCCCCAGATCGAAGGAGATTATCAGTGGTCTTGTATGTCTTCCATTTCCTAATAATTGCTCCAACAGTTGATTTTTTCAAACCAAGCTGCTTACCTATTGCAGATTCAGTCTTCCCAGCCTGGTGCAGTTCTACAATTTTGTTTCTGATGTTCTTTGACAGCTCTTTGGTCTTGGCCATAGTGGAGTTTGGAGTGTGACTGTTTGAGGTTGTGGACAGGTGTCTTTTATACTGATAACAAGTTCAAACAGGTGCTATTAATACAGGTAACGAGTGGAGGACAGAGCAGCCTCTTAAAGAAGAAGTTACAGGTCTGTGAGAGACAGAAATCTTGCTTGTTTGTAGGTGACCAAATACTTATTTTCCACCATAATTTGCAAATAAATTCATAAAAAATCCTACAATGTGATTTTCTGGATTTTTTTTCTCATTTTGTCTGTCATGGTTGAAGCGTACCTATGATGAAAATTACAGGCCTCTCTCATCTTTTTAAGTGGGAGAACTTGCACAATTGGTGGCTGACTAAATACTTTTTTGCCCCACTGTAAGTATTTGATCACCTACCAACCAGTAAGAATTATGGCTCTCACAGACCTGTTAGTTTTTCTTTAAGAAGCCCTCCTGTTCTCCACTCATTACCTGTATTAACTGCACCTGTTTGATCTCATTACCTTTATAAAAGACACCTGTCCACACACTCAATCAAACAGACTCCAACCTCTCCACAATGGCCAAGACCAGAGAGCTGTGGAAGGACATGAGGGATAGAATTGTAGACCTGCACAAGGCTGGGATGGGCTACAGGACAATAGGCAAGCAGCTTGGTGAGAAGGCAACAACTGTTGGCGCAATTATTAGATAATGGAAGAAGTTCAAGATGATTGTCAATCACCCTCTGTCTGGGCCTCTATGCAAGATTTCATCTCGTGGGGCATCAATGATCATGAGGAAGGTGAGGGATCAGCCCAGAACTACACGGCAGGACCTGGTCAATGACCTGAAGAGAGCTGGGACCACAGTCTCAAAGAAAACCATTAGTAACACACTACGCCGTCATGGATTAAAATCCTGCAGCGCACGCAAGGTCCCCCTGCTCAAGCTAGCGCATGTCCAGGCCCGTCTGAAGTTTTCCAATGACTATCTGGATGATCTAGAGGAGGAATGGGAGAAGGTTGTGTGGTCTGATGAGACAAAAATAGAGCTTTTTGGTCTAAACTCCACTCGCTGTGTTTGGAAGAAGAAGAAGGATGAGTACAACCCCAAGAACACCATCCCAACCATGAAGCATGGAGGTGGAAACATCATTCTTTGGGGATGCTTTTCTGCAAAGGGGACAGGACGACTGCACCATATTGAGGGGGGGATGGATGGGGCCATGTATCGCGAGATCTTGGCCAACAACCTCCTTCCCTCAGTAAGAGCATTGAAGATGGGTCGTGGCTGGGTCTTCCAGCATGACAACGACCCGAAACACACAGCCAGGGCAACTAAGGAGTGGCTCCGTAAGAAGCATCTCAAGGTCCTGGAGTGGCCTAGCCAGTCTCCAGACCTGAACCAAATAGAAAATATTTGGAGGGAGCTAGAAAGTCCGTATTTCCCAGAGACACCCCCGAAACCTGAAGGATCTGGAGAAGGTCTGTATAGAGGAGTGGGCCAAAATCCCTGCTGCAGTGTGTGCAAATCTGGTCAAGAACTACAGGAAACGTATGATCTCTGTAATTGCAAACAAAGGTTTCTGTACCAAATATTAAGTTCTGCTTTTCTGATGTATTAAGTACTTATGTCATGCAATAAAATGCAAATTAATTACTTCAAAATCATACAATGTGATTTTCTGGATTTTTGTTTTAGATTCCGTCTCTCACAGTTGAAGTGTACCTATGATAAACATTGCAGACCTCTACATGCTTTGTAAGTAGGAAAACCTGCAAAATCGGCAGTGTATCAAATACTTGTTCTCCCCACTGTATAGGGAAGGTAATCAGGGAAGTGATGGAGTACAGGTGAGTCTGATGACCTGCAGGTGCGCGTAACAATCGTGACAGGTGTGCGCCATAACGAGCAGCCTGGTGACCTAGAGGCCGGAGAGGGAGCACAAGTGACAGCTGTGGAGCCAGACTAATTTGCCATTCCTTATGCCTGGTACCTCTCAACCATACACGGTTTTAACACCATTTTTTAATTCCTCATCAATCCATGGGGATTTAACAGTTTTTAAAGTACTTTTCTTAAGGAGTGCATGCTTATTAGTAACTTTTATTTTATAAATGCGGAGAGGAAGGCTTTAGTGCCTTTTGCAAACAGGATGCATGTTTTGGTAAATTTGTATTCTGTACAGGCTTCCTTCTTTTCAATCTGTCATTAATGTTAGTCTTGTGGAGTAACTACAATGTTGTTGATCCATCCTCAGTTTTCTCCTATCACAGCCATTAAACTCTGTAACTGTTTTAAAGTCAGCATTTGCCTCATGGTGAAATCCTTGAGCGGTTTCCTTCCTCTCCGGCAACTGAGTTTATTGATACACCATCCAAAGTGTAGTTAATAACTTCACCATGCTTCAAGGGATATTCAGTGTCAGTTTTTTTTTTTTACCCATCTACCAATAATTGCCGTTCTTTGTCAGGCATTGGAAAACCTCCCTGGTCTTTGTGGTTGAATCTGTGTTTGAAATTCACTGCTCGACTAAGGGACCATACAGATAATTGTATGTGTGGGGTACAGAGATGAGGTAGTCATTCAAAAATCACGTTAAACACTATCATTGCACACACGGAACTTAGCCATGGAACTTGTGACTTGTTAAGCACATTTTTATTCCTGAACTTATTTAGGCTTGCCATTACAAAAGAGTTGAATACTTATTGACTCAAGACATTTCAACTTTTCATTTTTAATTCATATGTAAACATTTCTAAAAAACTAAATTCCACTTTGATATTATGGGGTATTGTTTGCAGGCCAGTGACAAAACAAATCTCAATTGAATCCATTTTAAATTCAGGTTGTAACACAACAAAATGTGGAAAAAGTCAAGGGGTGTGAACACTTTCTGAAAGCACTGTAAATACCATCTGAATTAACCAAAACCCCAACGTAAATCAGTCATTTAAATAACACACTCTAGATGAATGAGTAAAAAAAGCGCCAATTGACACTAACAAACACACTTTTTCACAAGCTCAAAGATAACCATGCGCTGTATAAAAGCGAATAAAATATAGAATCATTAACGTAAATCCATTTATTTCAGCAATCAAGTGCATTTTAGAAGCTAATTTATTTCATTCGTCTGGATGCTTGGGTGGACATATCATCCTCATATATCCCATCCTGGGGTTCAACACATCTATATTCTGTTCGGGGAAGTAATATGACACATCAGTTATTAAATATGTTGTCCTACTATACCTAGTAGAGATTCATTCCTATAAGTAGCTCTTATGCCAGTGTAATGGAGGAATTATCTATTGGCCTAATTGTTAAGATGGTGGTTTCTCACGCAGTAGACCAGCGTTCAGATCCCACCTGTGACACCATCAGTTCATGACGTTTTAGACTAGTCAAATGCACAGACACAGCAACCCTACAATGCTACACTTCTCTGGTTGTCATGGCAGGATTTTAAAGGTGAATAAAAACACAAGAATTACTGTATTTATGCTAATGAAAATATTAATTGTATATAAAAATGATAAGATACTGCAATCCTCAAGAGTCATCCTTTTTTTGTGCGTGCCTGTGAGCCTGTGTGTATTTGTTCCGGGGTTGGTGTCAATTCCTTTAAAATTCAGAAAGTAAACTGAACTTCCAATTGCAATTTCTATTTTCCTCAAAGCCTTTACTGATGTGTGCATATGAATGAGTGAATATCAGCAGATAAGCTCCCTCCTCTTTCCTACTGAGGAAGTGTTTGGGCGAGCTGAGGTCTCCAAATTACCAGTTGTCGTCTTTCTGGAGCCAGACTCCCTCCATCAGCACATTGCCGTGCTCCTCGGAGAATTGCCAGTTGGCTTTGTAGCGCTGGTCCCCTGTGCCCTCCCCGAAGTCCCAAAGCTCTATAGACAGTCTCTCCTCGGGCATGTCCAAGAAGTCCATTAGGTCAGAGGTCATGCCCATTATCTGGAGGTCAAAGGTCCTTGGTGTGACAGTGGAGGCTAAGTACTGGGCCAGGGAGGGGCTGAGACGGTTGGCTCGTGGAGTCGGCTGAGGCTGGCCTTGCCCGGTGCTGCCCCACAGACCTGTCAGGTTCTTCATAACCTCCAGACGACGAGGTTCTTCAGCTCTATAGGATACAAACACAGCCTCACATAACACCTTGTTCCTGGCCAGGTTCCATACTGTACTGGCATGTGTTGTCGCCAACTCTTCTATCATTGTACAGTATGGAACCTACCTTGTTTGTAGTCTTCAAGGGAAATCAGTTATTGAATTCTATTGGGTCATTAAATTAACAAAATCATACAAATTCCATAATACAGTATTAGCTGTAATGATACTTACCCAGTGTCTGTATTGTTCCAGGTGTCTCCTATGGACTGACCAGGCTTGAGCTGGGCCAGATCTCCAGAGATGTCCTTCTCGGCTGCTCTCGTGCACCCCCTGCTGCCATACACCTTATCGGCTGACCTCTTCCTCTGTCGCTGCTGCTTCTGTCGTAGTGGGCTGGGGTCCTTGGGGGCTCTGATGCTGGGGACCAGTTTAGGCCTCTTGGGCTGGCTCACCTTCTTCTGTTTCGCAATAAAATCCTTCAGCCTCTTCCAAGAAAGGTACGAGGATACCTGACTGGCCTTGGCACCGGCCTCCACATGCTGCACAGCACCCTGGGACAGCTGGGTCAACTTGGGGCATGACAGTTTAGGTCTCTTGAGCTGGCTCACTTCCTGATTTACAGTAGGACTATCCTTCAACCAAGGAATGTAAAGATTTCTTGCCTTCAACAGCTCCACTGTCAGGGGGCAGGGAAGGTCATGACTGACATTGGCCTCCACATGGTGTACAGCACTCTGGGACAGCTGGGTCAGCACAGGACTCCACACAGCCTTCTGAGATGAGCCTGGAAAACCAACCCTTCTCAGGATCATCTTGATTGCTGAGGGATTTGTGGGGTGGACACACAGGTTGGACTCCCAAACCTGAAAAGTGTGTTATGAGTTAACAATTGGAATTTCTAAATACATGGACATCATGATTTGAAAGGCTCTGGGAATCTTTTCTACACTAGTAAGGATGGCTTTTTTTTAAGCCTACAGGCCAAACCTGTCGAATTGTTTATTAAAAAATATATTATATTAGGGTTACCTCAAAACAGTAAACCTGTCAACAACTGAAAAACGAGCAAGTACATTTGCCTACTCACGTTGCCCATTTTTGAATTCCTTTGTTGAGAAGTTTGGATAAATCTTAATTTGCGCTGAATGTAAGTCTGCGAAATTGTTTGAAATGTCATCCAAGTGATAGCCTATCGAATTTATTTGTTGGAGTTTATCTACCTACAGATTCTGGAATGAAACGTCATAAAAGAGCGCATGGAATAGTGGCGTTGCCTCCATTTCAATGCGCAACCTTATAAACGTTATCGGTCTCAGCTTTTGCACTGAGTTTTCTAATATGTCCAGCCATTCAGTTATCCCTGTGTAATTTCATTAAAATCTTCCCTAAGTAAATCATTAAAATCTTCCCCAATATATATATATATATATATATATATATATTTTAAATATCGATAATTCTCTTTCAAAGAAACGTGCATACTTCACCAGCCAACCCCTTTTACGTGACATTTGCATACAAATTCCTGCACAAATGAGCTCAATAGTGTCATTGACATGCAATTAGAATATTATGAGAAATCTAATGCTGTTCCAGTGGCCAGCGTAAACAAAAAATTAACATGGTCTAATTAACATATTAATGAACTAATTTGTAATTTCACTGGAATGGCAGGCAAGGCCAACATGTCATGATCTTACAGTTTTACATCCCATTTATTTTCAACATTAATTGTCTCGGAATAAATCTTACATCACTGCTGCAGAGCATGATTTACATTTAGACCGATTAGCACTTTGGGATGCTCCCTGGTAAAGCGACGGGTCTATGAGCACAACACGTTGAAAATACGTATTTTTTGTTGTTGTTGCTGGAAAGACATTGAAAAGCAGCTTTTCAACTCCTCTCCGTCACACTCTGTTCTGCGCTGTCTTCTCAATCTCGTTCCACCCCATGCCGGATCTTCTGGTGTTAGCTTCAAGCTCGTGCCTTTAGATGTTTTATGTGCTGATTACAGATCGATTATACTACACCGACTCTAGCATGACTTCAATACGGGAACTATGCTACAAATGAGATATCAGAACACACCAAGACCATTTGAAAAAAAATAGGTTTATTGATTTGGACAATCTTGTAGGTTGCTTTCAACTCTTCTGATTCAGCGAGGACAGCAGCCCATTTTAGCTTGATCAAAAACTCTCCCACAAGCCAAGATAAGCAAAAACCTTTTGACTTATCTGAAATGGCACTTTCCATGGCTGTTGCTTTTAATGCAATGACAGGGGGTGCCTCCACTAAGAGGGAACACAAGACCACATAAACCAGGTAACAAAACAGCATGATGAAACAACTGTGGTCAGAGATTGCCCTTATTTATGGGCCTGGGACCGGTTTCCCAAAAGCATATTTAGGTGAAATTAAATTGTTAGAATTTAGCCTTAAAATGCTTTTGGGAAACCAGGCCCAATCTCAAACAGACAGTAGGCTCATCTCTCCACCATGGCTCTATTAGCTCGGTCTGGCTATTTACAGTTTATCTGGCCTCATCTCAGCCTTCACAGAGGAGGGAGAGGAGGAGTAATGAAAAGGAATGTCAGTCGTTGTATTTGTCATGGTATTGCTGTAAAGGGGAAAGTGGATGTTGGGCCTGGGGTGGTGGTGGGGGGGGGGGGGGTATTGTACAGGAGCATCAGTCACATTTAGGGGGGGGCTTGGTTATTTGTTGGGGGGGGGGGGGTGATAGATGACAAACCCTCCCCCTTTCTCCAGCCCTCCGCTCTACAGGCCACTCCACTGAGGCCAGGGTGGGATGTGACCTCATCCTCTCTCCTCTCCTCCTGTCACATAAAACCCCAGGGCTCATTTTCCACGTCAAAGCTTCTTCACCTACTTGATGGATGAGGAACTGGAGGCGGACTCTCTGTGTTTATGCTGGAATGACAAAGAATGCACCGAACGCTGTCAGCCATTGGTCCAGAACATATCTGCATAATTTCACATGCAACTATGACAGTGCCCATTGGAACACTGCCTAAACGTATTCTCTTTGACAAGTTCTATTCAGCCAACTCCTGTTAGACAGCCAGGCTGTATTCATTAGGGTACACTATATCAAAACATATAGCGACGGACAACGAAAACAGGCATTCCTCATAGGACAAGCTCCAGTCGTCCCTCGTTTATATCCGTTTTATTCCATATGGTGCCTAATGAAAACAACCAAGGTTTGTGTGCGTGGGGTGGGTTAAAAGACTTGAGTTGGGGGTGAGTGGGGCTCCCACCACATCAATGATCTGCTCCTTGGCCTCCCCGTTGATGTCATCGGGGCCGGGCACCTACAGACCACCCAGTCCTCCTCCCCCTGGGGGCATGACAGGGCCTACTCCTCCTCCAGCCTTCATCAGCAGGGCCTTGAAGAAGTGGCGGAGCATCTGTTGTTCGTACTCAGATACCATGAGCCTGCTTCAGCTCCTAGACCAGCACCATGCCAATGAGCAGCTCCTTGAACATCTGGACTATGTCCTCTGTGGGCATGGGGTTCAGGTCTACACAGAGAGAACAGAGTAGGGAAAGATGGAGTTAGAAACACGCAGGATGTATCCCACGTACCACTTTGAGGCCCTGATTTGAGTTGTGTGAAACCGCAATGCATTGTCAGTAACCAAATTGTTTGCCTGGTTTTACTATTCCTACATGGATATGCAAACTCAATAAAGGCATTGTCACTCCACTACCTGGTAAGAGTGCGTTGGTATTTTTGGGATGGTCTCTCTGACAGGTTGAGCCAATTCTTTTGTCAATACTTTCTGAGGTCTGTTTTCTCTATTCAGGTTGGTGTGGTAGATGTGAATTCTATCGCTTGTGTGAGATAGTGCCTTGGTTTGCTTTCCGTATCATTTAGTCCAAGGATACGGTGGCGGTAGGTGGTATGGCTAGCTGCGCACTCACC
This sequence comes from Oncorhynchus masou masou, assembly GCF_036934945.1. Taxonomy (NCBI): domain Eukaryota; kingdom Metazoa; phylum Chordata; class Actinopteri; order Salmoniformes; family Salmonidae; genus Oncorhynchus; species Oncorhynchus masou. Next base: position 71,528,821 of record NC_088235.1, read on the forward strand.
CACTTCCCACTCCGTCACAAACTCCTCAATGGCCTTGATCTTCTTCTGGCCTACTGAGCTCGGCAGTTTCATCTGTAACACACACACACACACACACACACACAATAAGTCGGGGATGTCAGGAATATGGGGATAAACTGACAGATTATCCGAGGAGAACTCCACTCCTTTAACCCTAATGCATTTTGCATAGAGAGTAACGGCTCCCCATCAGTCTTTCAGACGAATAAGCTCCCTCTGCTGCTACGTCTTACAGATATTAGTGCGCCACTAGTGGCATAAATCATGGTTTTTGCTAATGAGAGCTAGGACTGTGTCCCGCCTCCCAAATGGCACCCTGTTCCCTATAAAGTGCACCGCTTTTGACCAGAATCCTATGGGCCCTGGTCAAAAGTAGTGCACTACATAGGAAATAGGGTACCATTTGGGACTTAGAGCCAGGCCTAACATGCTCCAGCCACTCTCAGCATACATCACAAGCTATGAGACCACGCATGCTCGACCGGTGACTTAAAGTAAAATAAATGGATCTTTTGGACCCTTGTAAAAATGGAACGTTGGTGGAGAGTTTTCCAAAACCATCTCAAATTGATTGTTTCAGACGAGTGATTTATATTGGCCTTTTGTAAAGTTGAGGTCCTAAGATGATATTTTTGGAGGGGAACAATCTAAGCAAAACCCATATGCTGTTCCTATATACAAATCATATGCAACTGATCGTTTTAGTGAATGGCCATGCTTACCCCCTGACTGCGCAGTGGGACTCCAGCTGATTTGAAGTTGGGGAATATGATGCCTGCTACCTCAGGAACAGCTTGTTGTGGACAGACGGAGACAGTAGAGAGGTGAGCAAGACGGACTTAGTCACTTTTTTTTAAAGCAGGGTGGCATCAGGGTCGTTTTAAATGCAAAACACACTTGAAATCGTAACCACACAAATAAAATATTGATAGGAGTTGAGAATTGCACGGGGCCTATATTGGAGGGCAAGGTGGAGCCCTTCACCATATTTCTCACAACTATCAAGATACTCTCAGATCTCTACAAAAGCATGGGGTGGGGGTGATGGTTGATTTACCAGTTTCTCTGTCTCTCGTTTCAGTGGGAGCTTCTTCTTGCTGGCCTTGCGCTATGCATGTCTCATCTGTGTTGGTGTCGGCGGCAGTGATGAGCTCCTGCAGGACCTGGGCTTTCTTCTCACGCTCCTTTTTCCTGCTCTCAATCATCCGCAGCTCCTGCATCAGATACTCCTCTTCTTCCACCTGCAGGGCAAAACGGGGAAGTACAACGTGAGTGCTGGGTCATGTTCATCAGGACAAAAATGAACTGAAACAGGGAGGTACTGTCTGAACTTGTCTACTCAGAAAGCTTATTTGAGTTTTCCGTTGCAAAACGTTTTGCCCTAATGAATACGACCCTGGACTATAACACAGCATGAAATGTTGGATCCAAACTGGGGAATAAGCTGCACCTTCAAAACACTAACAGTGGAATTGTCTTAATAATAATAGATTTATTTTGAATAGCGCTTTTCATACAGAACCTCACAAAAAAATATAATTAAAAACAAAATCTGCCAGCCAGATGGCAGTTCATGGGATATGGTCCTCCACAGCTGGATGATGATGCAGTTCATTAAAGGAGTAGATTAAGTGGAGGTCGAGGGTCCAGCCAGGGAGGGAAAACATGTCAGACTTGAGCATATCCTTAGGCACCCCTGTCTCTAAAGTTGTATCAATCACATTGATTTATAAAGCCCTTTTTTACATCAGCCGATGTCACAAAGTGCTGTACAGAAACCCAGCCTAAAACCCCAAACAGCAAGCAATGCAGATGTAGAAGCACGGTCACTAGGAAAAACTCCCTACAAAGGCCCAAACCGAGGAAGAAACCTAAACAGGAACCAGGCTCTGAGGCGTGGCCAGTCCTCTTCTGGCTGTGCCGGGTGGAGATTACAACAGAACATGGCCAAGATGTTCAAACGTTCATAGATGACCAGCAGGGTCAGATAATAATAGTCAATGGTTGTAGAGGGTGCAACAGGTCAGCACCTCAGGAGTAAATGTCAGTTGGCTTTTCATAGACGATCATTCAGATTTAGAGACAGCAGGTGCGGTAGAGAGAGGGTCCAAAACAGCAGGTCCGGGGCAAGGTAGCATGTCCAGTTCACAGCTACTCCTACTGCGGTTTCCTGCGAATCTCGTGACGCGCAACAAATATGTAGATCTTGGGCTCTGTCCATGTTGCAGCCCGGACCTTGCTCAGCATGCACAATTGTAGTAGTAACGCTCCTTCAGGTAATCCGTTGAACGTTTCTGAAAGCACAAATTCCTGGAATGTTTGTCTATTATAATGGAAAGACATTGTATTTCATGGAGTATCACATTCCAAAATGTGCTTTTAAAAATGCCAATATTCAAATTGAAATGTTTTTAAATGTTTAAATCCTGACTGCAATGAGATTTGTGGATTCAAATTAAGTATTTAAAGTGTGTGTGTAGGTTGTGCGGCTGTGGACGACGATGAAACGCAGGTCAAACAGTTGGTCTGTCTCTGTTTTGGTACAGCCGTCGTCATGGAAATACATCTGATACTCCTGCTCCAGGTACACTGGCATCTGCACTGCCTAGAGATGGGGGGGGTTGAGTCTCATAGCAAAGGGTGGTTTTTGCAAATATTAAAAAAAACAACTGTTTTAGCATTGTGGTATTGTGTGTAGATTGATGAGGAAAATGTTTTATTTAATCAATTTTAGAATAAGGCTATTCTGTAACAAAATGTGGAAAAAGTCAAGGGGTCTGGATACTTTCTGAATATACTGTGTGTTACATTTCATATGGTATGTATTAATTTGTGAATGTCATCATCCATTTTGTATGATATGATATGTTCTGTAGAGCTACAATGCTTTCTCCTTTTGTTCTTTTGACACACATCCCACTGGGCACACACTGGTTGAAACAACATTGTTTCAACTTCATTGAAATTACATTAAATCAACGTGGAATAGATGTTGAATTGACATCTGTGCCCAGTGGGAAGAAATCAAAATCATATTACTCCTGGTCACTCTGACTCCACTTCTCCCAATGGGTCCTTCACCATCTTTGTGACCGCAGAAACAAGTTTCCCAAAAAAACATTATTGCTCATGAATCACACTCCAACAGGGAATGAGGCATTATCACACCGAGGATTATCTTGATTTACAACTTTAGCCATTTTAGCTCCATTATTAGGTGTTACAGTATTACACACATTTTCTCCAACAGCACTCGCGCCAACAGAATCAAACAGTCCTTCTGCCATTGCTCCGACCTAATTAGCGTTGTCAGGGCGGAGGTAGGATCATCTCATCCTTGTATACAGTATCTTTGAACAAGCTTCCATTCAGTATTCTTCTTTGCCATATAACACATTAGATCTGGTAAAAGATAATACAAACAAAAATATGCTTTTTTCCCCCATCATCTTTGAAATACAAGAGAAAGGCCAGACTTTCACATAGGAGTCTAGGTGTCACTTAGATTTTGGCCACTAGATGGCAGCAGTGTGTCTAAAGTTTCAGACTGATCCAGTGAAGAATTACATTACTGCCCAAATTGTTTACACAATCCAGGAATGTCATACATGATGGATCATTAGCTTATACACTAACTTTCACACAGCTAGATGGCCGGGCGGGGTGGGTGTGGAGCCAGAGTCAGCAGTGGGGTCAAACTATAGACCTCAGTTCCTACATTTGAACATTAAAATTGATTATATCAAACTAAACTATGCTACATTGTATCTCTGGGACCCGCAGGATGACAAATCAGAGCACGATTAAAGTACATTATTTACCTTCAGAGGTGAATGTATCAAACCAGTTACCGTGATAAAAGTTTTTTGTTGTTGTGCACTCTCCTCAAACAATAGCATGTTTTTTTCTCACTGTAATAGCTACTGTTAATTGGATACTGCAGTTAGATGAACACGTATTTAAGCTTTCTGCCAATATAAGACATCTCTATGTCCCAGAAAGTCGGCTGTTGTAAACAACGTCATTCTAGTCATATTAGCGTACGTTAGCAACAACCGTTCCAGTTTAGGGACACCCATGCCGTAGAGGATAATGCACCGCCCCATGCAGGAAGGATCTGTACACAATTCCTGGAAGCTTGGGAAAGTTGCTGCGGTGGGGTGCAGAGCTGCTGGCCGGGGTAGGGATAGCCAGGTGGAAAGCATGGCCAGCCGTGGAAAGATGCTTATTGAAATTCTCGACTATCGTAGATTTATCGATGGTGACCGTGTTTCTTATCCTTAGCGCAGTGGGCAGCTGGGAGGAGGTGCTCTTATTCTCCGGAATTTGTGCTACAGGATGCAAATTTCTGTTTGAAAAAAAATAGCATTTGCTTTCCTAACTGACTGTATATAAAAAGTTGCATATCGTGGGAGCTATTCGATGCGAATGCAGTACGTCACAGGATGTTTTTGTGCTGGACAAGGCAGTCAAGTCTGGAGTGAACCAAGGGCAATATCTGTTCTTAGTTCTACATGCTTATTTAAGACGGTGAGGAATGAGCAAGTTTAAGAATAACCAGGCATCCTCTACTGACGGGATGAGGTCAATATCCTTCCAGGATACCCGGGCCAGGTCGATTAGAAAGGCCTGCTCGCTGAAGTGTTTTAGGGAGTGTTTGACAGTGAAGAGGGGTGGTCGTTTGACGCATTACAGAAGCAGGCAATGAGGCAGTGATCGCTGAGATCCTGGTTGAAGACATCAGAGGTGTATTTAGAGGGCAGGTTGGTCAGGATGATATCTATAATGGTGCCCGTGTATACGGATACAAGGTTGTATCTGGTAGGTTCCTTGATAATTTGTGTGAGATTGAGGACATCTAGCTTAGATTGTAGGACGGCCGGGATGTTAAGCATATCCCAGTTCAGGTCACCTAACAGTGCGAACTCTGAAGACAAATGGGGGGCAATCAATTCAAATATGGTGTCTAGGGCACGGTTGGGGGCTGAGGGGGGTCTATAACAAGCGGCAACAGTGAAAGACGTATTTCTGGAAAGGTGGATTTTTAAAAGTAGAAGCTCGAACTGTTTGGGCACAGACCTGGATTGCATTACAGAACTCTGCATACTATGTATGCAGTAGATTGCAACTCTGCCCCTTTGGCAGTTCTATCTTGGTGGAAAATGTTGTAGTTGGGGATGGAAATGTCAGAATGTTTGGTGGCCTTCCTAAGCTAGGATTCAGACACGGCTAGGACGTCAGGGTTGGCGGAGTGTGCTAAAGCAGTGAATAAAACAAACTTAGGAAGGAGGCTTCTGATATTAACATGCATGAAACCAAGGCTTTTATGGTTACAGAAGTCAACAATTGAAAGCACCTGAGGAATAGGTGTGGTACTTGGGGCTACAGGGCCTGGGTTAACCTCTACATCACCAGAGGAACAGAGGAGGAGTAGGATAAGGGTACAGCTAAAGGCTATAAGAACTGGTCATCTAGTGCATTGGGAACAGAGAATAAAAGGAGCAGATTTCTGGGCGTGGTAGAATAGATTCAGGACATAATGTACAGACAAGGGTATGGTAGGATGTGAGTACAGCGGAGGTAATCCTAGGCGTTGAGTGACGATGAGAGGTTTCGTCTCTGGAGGCACCAGTTAAGCCAGGTGAGGTCTCTGCATGTGTGTGGGACAAAATAGCTATCTAAGGCAAGTTGAGCAGGACTGAGGGCTCTACAGTGAAAAAAGAAGAAGAAGAACTAGCCGAGACAGCAGTAGACGAGGCATGTTGACATATTGACAATGTTAAGACTGCACAAGAGTTACGTAACCATCTGTCTTATGTAACCATACCAAACACAACATATCTTACTAATTTCTGTGTCAGTTACATTTACTATGTTACGTCTAGTCTATGAGACCAGAATGTCCTGGAACATTGTTAACATTGTGGGAGGCAACCAGTGATGTACCAAATATTATAATTAACCCCTTTCATCTGTGTATATACATCATTGTAGGCAATGATGTATGCCTAGGGAGACTGTGACAATAACATCCTTTTTGGGTTGTAGGTGCCCAACATAACATGTGGTGGTGGGTTGGACACAGCCACTCACATAGATATCGAGTTCTATAGAGCCTGTCTGCAGTCCTGATTTCTGTAACCGTTAGCTAATCTGTGTAATATTGGCTTAAGCTAAGAACCAAATCAAATTAAATGTATTTATATAGCCCTTCGTACATCAGCTGATATCTCAAAGTGCTGTACAGAAACCCAGCCTAAAACCCCAAACAGCAAGCAATGCAGGTGTAGAAGCACGGTGGTTAGGAAAAACTCCCTAGAAAGGCCAAATCCTAGGAAGAAACCTAGAGAGGAACCAGGCTATGTGGGGTGGCCAGTCCTCTTCTGGCTGTGCCGGGTAGAGATTATAACAGAACATGGCCAAGATGTTCAAATGTTCATAAATGACCAGCATGGTCGAATAATAATAAGGCAGAACAGTTGAAACTGGAGCAGCAGCACGGCCAGGTGGACTGGGGACAGCAAGGAGTCATCATGTCAGGTAGTCCTGGGGCATGGTCCTAGGGTTCAGGTCCTCCAAGAGAGAGAAAGAAAGAGAATTAGAGAGAGCATATGTGGGGTGGCCAGTCCTCTTCCGGCTGTGCCGGGTGGAGATTATAACAGAACATGGCCAAGATGTTCAAATGTTCATAAATGACCAGCATGGTCGAATAATAATAAGGTAGAACAGTTGAAACTGGAGCAGCAGCACGGCCAGGTGGACTGGGGACAGCAAGGAGTCATCATGTCAGGTAGTCCTGGGGCATGGTCCTAGGGTTCAGGTCCTCCGAGCGAGAGAAGGAGAGAATTAGAGAACGCACACTTAGATTCACACAGGACACCGAATTGAACAGGAGAAGTACTCCAGATATAACAAACTGACCCCAGCCCCCCGACACATAAACTACTGCAGCATAAATACTGGAGGCTGAGACAGGAGGGGTCAGGAGACACTGTGGCCCCACCTGAGGACCCCCGGACAGGGCCAAACAGGAAGGATATAACCCCACCCACTTTGCCAAAGCACATCCCCCACACCACTAGATGGATACCAATTGTTTTGAACCAATTGTTTTGCAACACACTGATTAAATCAATGATGTATCCAAGTCTTTTAAATGAAATGACTTTGAACCAACATGGAATAGACATTGAATTGATGTCTGTGCCCAGTGAGATGGTCCTGTTTAATCATAGAGAACAAAGAGACGTATTAACTTCACTAAAACTTTTATTAAAAACAACCATACATAGAAAGTTATTTGTCGTGAACATATGATCATGACCCACATTTTTCAAAGTAACATTAAACATTATGAACGATCAGTGGTGACCCTGTTTTAAGCCCCGCATTTTGCCTGTTTTGCATGTTATTTTGGCATTAATACACGTCACGTATCAGTTTGCAAACAATGTAAAAAATAATAATATATATATAATTGAGTTAATAAAGCTGCATACAAACATGGTCTCTTTTTTGTTTTCTTGAGTAAGGCAGCTCCAAAAAGCAGGTGTTTCAGCCTAGCTCAGTGCTTTCTGTGGTGGTGGGGCAAGCCAGCAGAAAATACGGAGCGTTGCACCATGATTGGCTCAGTGTTCTGTCACTCATGGGGACACTATGTTACATTAGAAGTGCCCATACAAGAAGGATCAATGTCATTGGCCCCCCATAAAATTACATCAATTCACAGTATATGTACAGTAGCTTTGATTGGACTGCTTTCAAAATCTTAGCTAGCAGTCATCACCATGAATCAAGTCGACAATCTACTGTCAAATCTTTTTAATCCTTGTCATATGAAGAGAAATAATGAAGAGAAATTATAGATAAAATGTATCAGTGTTCATCGGCCATTGGATATAAACATTACACAACTAGTTTGAAATCGCAAATTCAACAATGAGTGGTTTGGAAGGAATCAGTGACAGTGGTTGTGTGGTCCCAAATCTGGGATAAAGGGGCTCTTTTCCACGTTTAAAATGAAATCATTCAACATTGGCCATGCTGTCAATGAAGCATGATTTATGCCGCGCTCAAAACAACCGTTAACTCGGAACTGCGAAAACTTGACTTTTTTTAGTTCAAGACAACTGGGAAATACGGAAAAAACGAGCTCCGACTGGGAAATACGTTTGAACGGACATCCAACTCCGAATTGTAAGTCAGGCACTCTGGCCTCTTTCTAGAGCTACGACCTGAAGATCACTGAAGTCATCATGATTCAACCAGTTCCCAGTTGTCTTGAAAGCACCATAAATCCAGAGACTTTGATCACAAAAGCCCACGAAGGACCACCGTGCCACCTTCCTGTTCAAGTGAGCACAGCACAACAAGGTGAGTCCAAAAATGTCTTGTATGCTGCTGCATAAATCATGTAATATGCCAGGGAGATATGTATACTGTATCTAAGAAAGTAATACTAAGTGTATGTTGTGTAGTAATCTGTTAGTAGCCCATGTGCCTCACCCGTGCTGCTACATTGCTTGCTGTTTGGGCTTTTAGGCTGGGTTTCTGTATAGCTCTTTGTGACATCAGCTAATGTAAAAAGGGATTTTTAATACATTTGATTGTTTGATAATTTGGTCTATTTACCCCTCTTAATTTCGCCTACTGTTCTGACTTGGTGGTGCACATGTAGCCTATAACCTGTTTTAGAGAAATGTAATCATCAAATTTTGGAAGAGCTTCCATTGTCTGCTTAAATGCCCCCTTTATTTATCCTACGCTTCTGACTTGGTGTACAGGGAGAACACTGTAAAAACGGCTCAAGTTCTGAATTCTGTATATTTCAAAAGTGCTAAACAAATAGTTATATTGACTATATCTGTCCTAGCTCGCTCATTAACGTCTAAATCGAAATTACGGATTGCCTCTTATCCTCCCCTAATTCCATAGTTTGTACATCTCAATTGTCAGTAGAAACTACATTTCTTTAAGCAAGTCAGCCATATCAGCTGTTTTTTTTAAAGGCAGTAAATGAGGCTGAATTAACTGTTTCGCTGCCAGACAAAGACGCTGATAGCCAGGTGTTGCAGTGGTAAGGTGTTGGGACTGCTGTTGGGACTCTGCTGTTAGGACAGCTTTAAGTTGACCCTAACAGTTTGTGGGCACTGTTTGTCACCGTTATAGTGCAATTAATGTATTGTTTAGTGTTGTGGCTTTGCTGGCATGCATCCCATTTGTTTGTTTTTTGCCACACCAAGATTTACATGCTAAAATCGCCACTGAGAATGATAATGCAGTGTTGCCTGGAAGTGACATTCAGAAGATATTGGATGGGTTAAACAAAACACTTAGGATTACATACATTGACGTTGCTAAAATTGCTTTGTTAAACTTGGATAATTGAAAAAGAACTACTAACTACCAAGTGATCTTCGTTCACTTTATCTCCTCATATTCCTGTCCCTCTACTTCCTGCTAATTCTCCTTGATCTCAGTGGTGTACACAGGCTGAACCACCACGCGGTAGGAGAACTGGTCTGAGTGGCACGGATAGGTCTGGCCCGCAGAGATGTTTGCTGGAATCTGGGCCAGATTGCCGCCATTGCCAATCGTGGATGCAAAATCCTGGACATGGAATACAAACTCCCCTTCACACATCAGGACAACCTTGTTGAGGTAGCGGATGCTGTCCTGATACTCTTGGGGCAACTCCCTGTTATTCTGGGCAGTTAGCGAGACCATCGGCAGCGACGGACAGCTGATGCCGCTGTTTGAGCATTCATAGTTGTGGATAAAGACCCTGGTGTTCCAGTTGAGCTTTTTGAACAGGGAAAAAAAGGCACTGTTGTGCACAGGGCTGTCAAAGTTAGCACTGAGGCTGTTGAGGTTCTGACCTGAGTGGGAATAGTGTCCGACGTATCGGAACGTGTTGAGATCCTTTGAGCTGAAAGTGAAGCTCCATGGCTTGCCAGTGTAGATCCTGGGTGTGTATTCCACCTTTTTAAGGAGGAGGCCCCCAGCTAGCGTCTGGAAGGGTAGTGCATTGAACTGAAAGCCCTGCAACATGCCGGCATTATAACGCTCTTGTTGGTCCATGTACAGTTCAGACTTGGCTTTGAGGTTGAACAAATCTTCAGCAGCGATCATGGGAAAACGGATGTGGTTCAAAATGGCGACCTGGTCTTCGTGGGTGGACGAGTTACCCTGTTCCAACACCCAGTCCTCCAAACTCTTTAGGAGGAAGGCCTCATCTGGCACTACCACGTCTGAACGGGCTAGAAGGGCCTTTACTGTGCCCAGGGCAAGACCAGTCCAAGCTGGGGAACGGATCAGTGACTCACAGTTCCAGGCAAGGTAGCGCAGACAGGTTTCCTGCAGAACTGTGTCGCCTGTGTGGACTGAGTACTCGTACAGAGAGGTCTGGGTCTGGAAGGAGGCATCATCGGGGAGCAGCCAGGTGAAAAGCCTCCCTGCCGCCTCCTGAAGCTGCTTCAGACCCCAGTCGGACGCCATCTTGTGGATGCACTGGGCAGAGGACATGGTCACGTTAATCTGCCGCGTGTACAGATACCTGAGGAAGATAAAAAATATTACAAAAATACATGGATTCTCTGCCACGGCAAAGCTTTGCTTTGCAGAACAATATTGTTGATGTAACAGTAACTAGATTAAGGTTTACTAGGTGCCGCCTTACCTCAGGAAGTCAGTGACATGTGGCCGGCAGTTGAGGCTGACGTCTAGGTTGAGGTTACTGAGGTTCTCCTCTTGTGTGGTGTTTAAGATGGAGGCATTTGGGTCCAGAGTGACAATCAGCTTGTGAACACAGATAGTTTCCACAGCGCTGTTTGCAACCCGCACCATGATGTCAAAGTCACAGTCACGTCCACTATCAAACAGCACCCCCATGTGGTTACTGAGGCCTGTGTTGTGGTCCAGAGTGTAGACGCGACTGCTATTCTGAGACGATTCTGATCAAACAGAACAAATATTGATTAAGCACATCATATGCTGTATAGCACAAACAGTTTATCAACAAAATATCAGAAATGTATCAAATATTTTCTTCAAATCCAACAGCCATTCATTGTAAACCTCTTTGAACATGTAACAGTTGTAACATCTCTATGAGCATCGCAAAGTGAGCCATGGGCCAATAACTTCTGCTACTGGATACTTCAATTCTGTCTTTGTGCCTTTCAATTACACTGTGTCTGGTTTCTAGGGCTTCGTGTATCAGTCACTGTGGTCACTGTAGACCTGGGTTCAAATATTATTTAGGGTATTTCAATAACTTTCAAAGACAAGGAGTTGAATATTGGAATGCATTTGGAAATACACTTGGAAAGTGTTGGTATGAATTTGAAAATACTCATATACACCCATACATTTCATCAGTTTGTTATTTGAAATCATGTATTTGGAAATAAGTATTTGAAAATACCTTAAAAATAATAGGCTATTTATGGGAAACTATTTGAAAATACTTTTCAATACTTACAATAGAAGTTGATTCCAGCCACATTACTTGAACATACTAAAATAAGTATTTAAATATCAAATAATCAAATACACATGTACCTCTTTCACAGACCACACCAGCATCCTCAGCATGTTGACAGTCAGTAACCCCCCAGCCTTTGAAGAGACAGTGGGACAAGTCTTTCTCTGTCCCCTCGCAGTTTAGATCATCCATCCAGATAGGACCAGATCCTAAGGCCGGAATAAAAACGTGTCACGGGTCAATGCAAACAAACAGTGCAGACCTCCATTGTATGCTATACACTGAATGTACAAAACATTAGGAACACGTGCACTTTCCATGACATAGACTGACCAGGTGAGTCCAGGTGAACGCTATGATCCCTCATTGATATCACTTCAATCAATGTAGATGAAGGGGAGAAGACAGGTTGAAGAAGGATTTTTAAGCCTTGAGACAATTAAGAAGGGACTGTGTATGTGTGCAATTCAGAAGGTGAATGGGCAATACAAAAAATATGGTAGGGGTATGGTAGGTGCCTAGCACACCGGTTGGAGTGTGTCAAGAACTGCGACGCTGCTGGGTTTTTCAAGGTCAACAGTTCATGTGTGTATCAACAATGGTCCACCACTCAAAGGACATCCAGCCAACTTGACACAACTGCGGGAAGCATTGGAGTCAACATGGGCCAGCATCCCAGTGGAACGCTTTCGACACATTGTAGAGTCCATGACACAATGAATTGAGGCTGTTCTGAGGGCAAAAAGAGGTGCAACTCAGTATTAGGAAGGTGTTCAAATGTTTTGTACACTCAAGTGTATATGGTTCTGAATGGTGAGGTCATACAGATCTAACCTACCTTGTCCGTATGTCCCACCCACCACAGCAGTGAGAGCACCAGGGTAGTTGAGATAGCGACACACCACCTGTGCCTCAGTAATGTCCCAGTTGTCGTCACACACGGTCCCCCACTGTCCATTATAGTAGATCTCCACACGGCCCTCCAGGGCCAGCTCACCCCCCACCAGCCTCATGTTCCCATTCTGTAACCCTGAATGGAAGCATTCGAATACAGTCAGTAAGTCAGTCAAATAGTCCCCCAAAAGCACTGATAAATCTGGACAGTGGAAAATCTCCATTGAAATAGCTTTTCAGTCCAAGCCGAGGCTTAACCTGTCTCCGGGAAATGAATTGCACTTGGAAAACCAGTTTTAAGGGTTTCCAGCTGCAGAGGATGACCACTGCATGAACTCACCCACAGACAAGCTGACCATGAGCAGAAGGACACAGGAAATTAGGCAATACTCCCCTGACATGTTTCTAGCCAGGCTCCAGGTGATAAGTATCTGAAAAAACATGGGTAACAAAGAATGTTGAGATATAAAAGTGATTAGAATACAGAATATAAAATAATAAAATACAATTTTATTGCCCATTAGTAAGACCAGATATGTGTCTTTTGACTTTCCCTAAGCCCCCCCCCCCCGCTATCAATCTATGGGTTTATTTGCATAATTTAGTAGAATGGCATTTGAGTGTGTATTTTCCTTAGTCGTCATGCATCTTATCACACGCGCAGAGCATACAGAGCCTAGTTTGAAGAGTAGAATATCCTATCACCTGCCAGAGAGAGTAGGTCCTCAATGGAGTGAAAGGTGCTTTTGTCAACCCAGTCGTTGCGCAATAAATAACAACTCTATATATAATCCTGTGTTAAAAACTTTGACGGCCACGATTAAAATAAACTATTTTTATTTCTCAACCTCAACTAGTACTTAAAGCGCGTCTCCCATTTGCCATTCCAGTGCATAGGCTATAGTCAACCGTAGGCAGGCTATCAGCGCGTCACCCACCACTTTCACTTAAAATAATGAGGCATTTCTTACCTTGCTTTAAAGTAGCCATGAGAAAATCCATCCATAGAAACGAGGCGGCAATTATTTTATAAAGACTTCCTGGTGCCATTAAACAGCATTTCTCTCCTGTTCTATTGGTTTTCATATCAACTTTCTTCATTGTTCAGAAGCCGAAGGCACAATCCTAGTTATATTAGCAACCAATCCTAGTTGTTGTTATAGATTCCCACTCTTTCTAAGTTTCTAACAAAGATTTCCATCTGTCACATATGGAACCGCTCACATTAGGTCTGCTGTTTTGAACTGTGTTTCCCAGCGAATTCCATTTTTGCAAATATTTGAAATTTCCTTTTTTATTAACTACTTCATTACAGGAGTTGCATGTTCAATAATAGGCTATAGCATTTTGACTGTAAGGCGATAGGCTTGCTATTGTTGCATGTTTCCATTAAGCACTTAATGAAAAATGTCCGGTCCTTATATGCATTTATTAACTGGGTGCGTCGAGCCCTGAATGCCGATTGGCTGACAGCCGTGATATACAGTGCCTTGCAAAAGTATTCGGCCCCCTTGAACTTCTCCGTCCCAGTCTCGGGTCTTTTGCAGACTCCATCAGGTTTTCTTCCAGAATGGTCCTGTATTTGGCTCCATCCATCTTCCCATCAATTGAAGAAAAGCAGGAAAAGCTGAAGAAAAGCAGGCCCAAACCATGATGCTGCCACCACCATGTTTGACAGTGGGGATGGTGTGTTCAGCGTGATGAGCTGTGTTGCTTTTACGCCAAACATAACGTTTTGCATTGTTGCCAAAAAGTTCAATTTTGGTTTCATCTGACCAGAGCACCTTCTTCCACATGTTTGGTGTGTCTCCCAGGTGGCTTGTGGCAAACTTTAAACAACACTTTTTAAGGATATCATTAAGAAATGGCTTTCTTCTTGCCACTCTTCCATAAAGGCCAGATTTGTGCAATATACGACTGATTGTTGTCCTATGGACAGAGTCTCCCACCTCAGCTGTAGATCTCTGCAGTTCATCCAGAGTGATCATGGGCCTCTTGGCTGCATCTCTGATCAGTCTTCTCCTTGTATGAGCTGAAAGTTTAGAGGGACGGCCAGGTCTTGGTAGATTTGCAGTGGTCTGATACTCCTTCCATTTCAATATTATCGCTTGCACAGTGCTCCTTGGGATGTTTAAAGCTTGGGAAATCTTTTTGTATCCAAATCCGGCTTTAAACTTCTTCACAACAGTATCTCGGACCTGCCTGGTGTGTTCCTTGTTCTTCATGATGCTCTCTGCGCTTTTAACGGACCTCTGAGACTATCACAGTGCAGGTGCATTTATACGGAGACTTGATTACACACAGGTGGATTGTATTTATCATCATTAGTCATTTAGGTCAACATTGGATCATTCAGAGATCCTCACTGAACTTCTGGAGAGAGTTTGCTGCACTGAAAGTAAAGGGGCTGAATAATTTTGCACGCCCAATTTTTCAGTTTTTGATTTGTTAAAAAAGTTTGAAATATCCAATAAATGTCGTTCCACTTCATGATTGTGTCCCACTTGTTGTTGATTCTTCACAAAAAAATACAGTTTTATATCTTTATTTTTGAAGCCTGAAATGTGGCAAAAGGTCGCAAAGTTCAAGGGGGCCGAATACTTTCGCAAGGCACTGTATAAGACCGTATACCACGGGTATGACAAAACATGTATTTTTACTGTTCTAATTACATTGGTAAACAGTTTATTATAGCAATAAGGCACCTCTGGGTTTTGTGATTTATGGCCAATATTCCACGGCCAAGGCCTGTGTCAGGGCACTCTGCGTTGTGTCGTGCTGAAGAACAGCCCTTAGCTGTGGTATATTGGCCATATACCATACCTCCTCAGGCCTTATTTAAGTGATAATGCCCGAGAAGCCGGTGTTTGGAGGATATATTGGCACGGGTGTTGTTAGGCCCGAAACGAAGTCGAGGGCAGGCAAACCGTGCCAATATATCCTCCAAACACCGGCTTCGAGTGCATTATCACTGTTATACAACGGATTACCAACATATTCAAATAATGATTGACATATTTTAATTCAATGTTATTTTGATGAATTTATTCATACTATTTCATCCTTCCACAAGATATAGTCCCAAAACAAATTGAGTGTTGCTACCCAAGCCAGCTGGTCGTTCTTTCTATTGGTTAGGTTGCCAGAGATGGGATCCAGTTGTTCAGTCTTTTTGTTCTGTATCTTTGGACATTTTATTCTGCATCTTTGGACTCGAGCCAGTCGTTCGTTCTAAATGTTCCATTGCCATATTGGCTGGCAACGTTCTTATCCCTTGCTTGCTAGCTAGCCAACTACGGCTAACTTACAATCACATCAAACAGTGCAGACAGAATAACAACAGTACCTGCATTTGTTTAAGCTGTTTTCTAGTGACATTTGGATACATCGATAACAATGGCCTAATGAAGCACGATTTCACCTGGCATAGAAAATGTGCTCTCTCGTTGTGGACACTGTTGCTCAGAGGAGCTAGCTAACAACACAGCTAACAGAATAACCTCAAACTGAAACTGCAAACTAGCTGCCCTTCATTCCTTTTACCATTTTTCAATTGACATTTATTTGTATATATTGATAAAAAATTATGCCAGCTGATTCATGATTTCGACTGTCTGAGAAACACTGCCTGCCTCTCTCGTCTCGACTCCCGACCCCTACACTTTCATTACCATGGGCCAGCTGGAGATCGAATTTGAATATTGAAACAATGTTGCATATGTCGGAGACAGACAGTTTATTCTGTTTATACAAATCTTTATACAAGGTTTATACAAATCTCCACTGTTGAAAACTAAAAGTTAGTCTAAAAGAAATGTGAGCTAATGTCTAGATGCTTTTTATAGTGGAGATCAAGTTTATTACTTCCCTGCCTAGGCTGATGAGACAGTGGATTGTGAAGTCAGATGGAACGGAGTAATAGGAATATTAACATCATAGATTTACCCAGTGGTAACTTGTGGAATTGACATCAACAGCATCCTCCCAGACCCACTCCAATTTGCATTCCGCCCCAATAGATCCACAGATGACACAATCTCAATCACACTCCACACTGCCTTTTGCCACCTGTACAAAATGAACACCTATGTGGGAATGCTGTTCATTGACTACAGCTCAGCGTTCAACACCATAGTGCCCACAAAGCTCATCATTAAACTAAGGACTCTGGGACTAAACACCTCCTTCTGCAACTGGATCCTGGACTTCCTGACGGGTCACTCCCAGCTGGTAAGAATATGCAACAACACATCTGCCACGCTGATCCTTAACACTGGGGCCCCTCAGGGGTGTGTACTTAGTCCCCTCCTGTACTCCCTGTTTATCCACGACAGCGTGGCCAAACACGACTCCAACACTATCATTAAGTTTGCTGACGACACAACAGTGGTAGGCCTGATCATCAACAACGATGAGAAGGTCTATAGGGAGGTCAGAGAATTGGCAGTGCAGTGCCAGGACAACAACCTCACCAGCAACGTGAGCAAGACAAGGGAGCTGATCTTGGACTACAGGAAAAGACTGGCCGAACATGCTCCCATTAACATCGACGGGGCTGTAGTGGAGCGGGTCAAGAGTTTTAAGTTTCTTGGTGTCCACATTACCAACAAACTATCATGATCCAAACACACCAAGACAGTCGTGATGAGGGCATGACAAAACCTTTTCCCCTCTCAGGAGACTGAAAAGATTTGGCATGGGTCCCCAGATCCTCAAAAGGTTCTACAGCTGCACCATCGAGAGCATCCTGACCGGTTGCATCACCACCTGGTATTTCAACTGCTCGGCATCTGACCTTAAGGCGCTACAAAGGGTAGTGCGTTCGGCCCAGTACATTGCTGGAGCCAAATTTCCTGCCATCCAGGGCCTGTATAATAGCTGGTGTCAGAGGAAAGCCCATAAAATTGTTAGAGACTCCAGTCACCCAAGTTATAGCCTGTTTTCTCTGCTACCGCACGGAAGCAGTACCAGAGTGCCAAGTCTAGGACCAAAAGGCTCAACAGCTCAAGCCACAAAACTGCTGAACAATTAATAAAATCGCTACTGGATAATTTACATTGATCCCCCCCCCCCCCTCTCCTCCTCCTTTTGTACATTGCAGCTACTCGTTGTTTATTATCTATGCATAGTCACTTCACCCCTGCCTACATGTACAAAATACCTCAACTAACATGTACCCCGCACACTGACTCTGTACCTGTACCCCTTGTATATAGCCTCGTTATTGTTATTCTTATTGTGTTACTTTTTATTATTATTTATACTTTAGTCTATTTGGTAAATATTTTCTTAACTTTTGAACTGCACTGTTGGTTCAGGGCTTGTAAGTAAAGCATTTCACGGTAAAGTCTACACTTGTATTCGGCGCCAGTGAAAAATAAAGTTTGATTTTATTTGACTTTTAACCAAGCAGCATTCGGGATTAGACCGCCCCGTAGTATAACGGTTAAACATTGTATCAGAGAGGAAGAGGCGAAGCGAGAGGTTTCCCTCTCGCCAAAATCTGTCCAGAACAAGCCCAATGCGTTTCTATGTCTCCTGCCTTCCAGCGGTGGGACGACTACCATTGTTCGGGCAGAGAAATACGTATCTCGTCATTATATACAGATCTCTGATTTTAGTATTTTCTGTTTTACTATCTCTGATAGTATTTTCTGTTGGTAACATAATTTTACTGTTTGGAAAAAAAGTAACCATTTGTTAACCTGTAAATGTTTTATATTTGTTTTACCTTTATTTAACTAGGCAAGTCAGTTAAGAACAAATTCTTATTTTCAATGACGGCCGAGGAACAGTGGGTTGACTGCCTTGTTCAGGGGCAGAACGAAAGATTTTTCCTTGTCGATCTTGCAACATTTCGGTTACTAGTCCAACGCTCTAACCACTAGGCTACCTGCCGCCCGTTGGCAGGTAGCCTAAACGGCACCAAAATTGACCGAAATGTGCATTCCTAAACATAATTGTGCAACATTTTCAAAAACATCCAGCAATCAAATAAATGACAGACTGAAATGCACACTAAAAACATAATAAAGCCATTGCAGAGGTATACATTACTTCACATATAAAATCAGAACTACTACTACAATCTTAAAAAGACAGACAATTTACACTGTAGATTGTTACGATAGTTAACCACTGAGAGCAACCTATTGTCTCCGTCTCTCTTCATCATTGATTTTGCTTGATAACTTATTTTAAATTGTTCCCTCCAGTAATAATAGCTTTTTATATTTCAGTCACATTATATCATTGTACATTCAAATGTTAAAAATAATAATACTTTACCAATTGCCTCGCAGTTAAGATTCTGGTACCTCTAAATAAATATCCCTGTTGGAGTTGATAATCACTTTTCTACATAATTCCCTCCCTGCTCGAAACTCGAGGGCTGGCCAAATCCATGAGTTTCGTTTCTACAGAATGCTCAAATTACATTGAATAGGATATGCATGCATTGCTAGTCCTAGACTCCTACATGGGACGACGCAACGCATTCAATATGCAGCGTCCTATGTAGGTCAAGCTGGCTATGATTATGCCATGTGTTTCGCAAATGTGTTCATGACCAAGCACGCTGGATTCCCAAAATTGCATTGCCACGAACGCTGGGTTATAAACATGTTATTACATTGTTTTTACATATCCCGTACATTACTGTATGGGAATGGGAAGACCCCCCCCCCCCCCCCATTCCGGATGAGCTAGCTAAGCAGTTGAATCAAACAACTTGAAAAGCTGTGGCCACCTTATATCATCTAATTTACTAATGTTAGCTAGCTGCCTGGCTAATTTACATTTGTGGAAAGTGATTTACATTTGTGGATTGGTGATTTACATTTGTGAATACATTTGTCATTATTTTGATCCCATAGATATGCTGTAACGGGAAGAAATTAAATCTACTTTCACCCCCGGGCAAATGTATTGATAAAAATACATTTGTCACGTATCGAATTACACAGTGATCAAAACGTCACGCCAAACTAAACCTACACTAAACACATACTTAGTTTGAAGTTTTTGTAAAAATCTATGATGTGAAAAATGAACGGTGAAAAAATGATTTGGACCATTTTTGAGCATTCTGTAGAAACGAAACTCATGGATTTGGCCAGCCCTCGAGTTTCGAGCAGGGAGGGAATTATGTAGAAAAGTGATTATCATCATAATAACCATAAAGCCTAGCAGTCAAACACGAAAATGGTCCAAATCATTTTTTTCACCGTTCATTTTTCACATCATAGATTTTTACAAAAACTTCAAACTAAGTATGTGTTTAGTGTAGGTTTAGTTTGGCGTGACGTTTTGATCACTGTGTAATTCGATACGTGACAAATTTATTTTTATCAATTTTTATCACTGACGAGTCACGGTTTTGTCTCACCAGGTGTGATGGTCGGATTCACGTTTATCGTCAAAGGAATGAGCGTTACACCGAGGCCTGTACTCTGGAGCGGGATTGATTTGGAGGTGGAGGATCCATCATGGTCTGGGGCAGTGTGTCACAGCATCATCGGACTAAGCTTGTTGTCATTGCAGGCAATCTCAATGCTGTGCGTTACAGGGAAGACGTCCTCCTCCCTCATGTGGTACCCTTCCTGCAGGCTCATCCTGACAGGACCCTCCAGCATGACAATGCCACCAGCCATACTGCTTAGTATGGTAACCATAATATGTTAACCATATGTGTATCCATAGTATGTCCAATGTAAATAATCAAAATCCTGGCCCTAGATTACTCTAAATTTGGAACACTATTACGTTGAACACCCATTCATCACCCAAATAGTTGAATTAGCTGTGTGATAGCACCACTAAATGGGAAGGATATGTCATACATTGTAAGTGATTATAATCCATCCCCTGTTGCACAGAGGATGAGCATTAAGGAGACATAAGTATTCCCAAGGCCTCTAACCATTTCCCCAGGAGAGGCATGCAAAAGGTAGAAGGGAGAGAGGGGTAGGATATGGGATCAGACTTTGTAACAGTATCGCTTCCGTCCCTCTCCTCGCCCCACCCCAACACAACCCTGGTTTGAGCCAGAGACCCTCTGCACACATCGAAATACCTATCGCCCACTAAGCCACGGTCCTTGCAGAGCAAGGGAAAAACTAGTTCATGTTCTCAAAGCGAGTTACCTCACCAATTGAAACGCTATTAGCGAGCACCGCTAACTAGCTAGTCATTTCATACTGGTTACACTCAACCCCTTTAACCTCCTTTTCCACAGCAACCAGTGATCCGGGTCAACAGCATCATTGGAATCAACTTTTATGGGATCAACTTTTTTCTACGACTACAAATCTCTTTCTACACATGACAACTTTGTGTCTTTATGGCAGTCATTTTACTTAAGGCCTTTGGAAATTACCTGAATATCTGCAGTTATAAAAAAAATTCTAATGCAATATATCGATTTACAAATCAAAATCAAAAGGTGTTTGTTTGTGGATAGTGAATTGCATTTGTGGATAGTGATTTACTTTTGTGGATTGGTGATTTACATTTGTGGATTGGTGATTTACATTTGTAAATACATTTGGCATGATATTGATTCCATAGTATGACCCTCCACTCACATGCACCAAAAAAATGTAGGCGAGACAAAAAATGGCCACCCTCCTATCCCAGCTCAACTAAAATAGGCAAGTGTACAGCAGGGGTCAGCAATAAGTTTGCCTCGCAAATTTTTTTCTCAGCTCGTAGTCAGCAGAACAGAATATATTATTAGCCTAATTCATAGGCTAATTAAACACAATTTTTTACACATCTGGAAAGCAGGCTATATAATCAGTTCAACGTCACTAACATATCCTAATATGTTCGATCTGATTACACAGACCAAATAACCAATATCTCTATTCAATGAGTTTTACATTTCTTTGTGCATTGATTGTGGAAAAACAGATTGCAATCAACAGATGTTCTATCAAAATGTCTCAAAAGAAAGGTGGACAATGAAAATAGAAGTTTCAGGGAAGAATGGAGAGAAACAGGCATTCTTACCATATTTCTCCAATGTCAAACCAGAGTTTCTTGTTTACAACAAACCGCTGCTGTTTGCAAATAATTAAATAGCAAAGTTCATGTTTTGTCTCCTCCAATATTGAAGGCCACAACCACAGCTTCAGAATGTCATAGTGAGGAATCAATATATCCCCATATGCATCAGAGTCACATCTTTTGTGGGCATTTTAAAGCTTTCTTTCTAGCATAATGCATCATGGAGTTAAGCATTGTTATAGAACGCTTTATATAATCCGCATACTTTTTATTAAGTTATTTCAAAATATAAAGCTAACAATAGGTATCATTTTGCCCTTTTCTTTATCAAAGGGTATGGCATACCCTCACTCAATTTGAGCCCTGGTTTTAACCAAACACACCAAGCCCTTCCCAGACACGGAGGTATTTAAGGAGTGCATGGTGACAGTATTGGAGGATTTGGCTACCAACAAATCTATTGATTTCTATTATAACATAATTTTGTCTGTCAAACAGGTAGGCCTACCTCTTTTTTTATATAGGACAATATAGGCTCCAACAAAGCCCTCTTGTTGTTAGTGAAGCCAAATGAAAATGCCACTGGGTGAGAGAAGTTATCATTTAGGCAAAATAATGTGAGGTGTTATGTGTTGCTGGGGGTGCGTCTTGATCAGTTTAACTCAGAAATGGCCGCCCTCGTCAAATTGCCGCTCTAGGCAGCTACCTAATCATAGAATTATATAAAGGGACGGCATTTAAAAATATATATATTTTACCTTTACTAGGCAAGTCAGTTAAGAACAAATTCTTATTTTCAATGATGGCCTAGGAACAGTGGGTTAACTGCCTGTTCAGGGGCAGAATGACAGATTTGTACCTGGTCAGCTCGGGGATTTGAACTTGCAACCTCTTGGTTACTAGTCCAACACTCTAACCACAAGGCTACCCTGCCGCCCCAATCTGTACTGGTTAAACTAGGACATTTAAGTAGCTTGCATGAATGTGGCTTAAATTTGGCTTAGTTAGTCGGAGACTATGGAGTCCTGGAGTAAGGTAAGTAGGCCTAAATGAGAACACCTGGGTTAAGCATTAGGTTAAGCATGAGCACATGCTGTTGGTCTAATGGTGCTCGTAAAAACTCAGAAAGGAATTGAAAACACCATTACTGGTGTGAATCTTGAGACAAAACAATGGCAGAGGTGCAAATAATTTGTTCAAAAAACTTTAGTGAGTATGAAATAATGCTACTAAAATAAGTTTTGTCAAACCATCCAGTTATTGAAATTAAAAACCATACTACTGCTACTGAGCAAAATAAAGAGTGGTTGGGCTGCACATTGCGGTGAATTCAATGCAAATTAAAATGTAACCAGAAGAGTACAACAACCTCAGGTGAGATCATTATTATCACATTCATATTTTGGTGACCTCACTTTTATTGAATATCTGCCTTTGTAGACTCTGTGGAAGAACCTTAAACTAGCTTTAAAAATAGAGAATGCAGAGATCAGAAGAGAGCGATTTACTATTGCTGGTGGACCACCAAAAAAGACTGAGGAATTGAGTGACTTGCTGTCTGGAATAATAGAGCACCAGCAACCTCTGGATGGTATACCAGACAATGACCAACCTCTGGATGATATACCAGACGATGACCATTTGGACAGTTCAGATGAAACTGAGCACAAATGCTACATATACCTAAGAAAGTAAATTGGTTACTTCCTTTGGTAAATATATTCTACTCTCTGTGTCAATCTTTATTCTTTCATTCTAAGGACCATATGAGTTTATTTGTGCTTCTGTGTTCTTTTTCCAGAGGAAAGGAATGTGAACAGGTTGGAAGAGCCCGTGCACAGTGAGTGTGTACCCTCCACATCTGCAATAGCATCCCTGAGAGATGCTGCCACCAGCTTACATGAAAAGTTAGCCAGAGAATTTCATGAGCATAAAATGTAATATCTGAAGGAAGAACATGAAATGAAAATTCTACAGGTTGAATTGTATATGTTGGAAGAGAGTTATGATCCAAAAAAAGATACAGTAATGAGAATTGTGATTACCAGCCATGGTGAACAATGATATGAAAAAATACATGTTGTCATTTGGGATGTTCATGAGTGAGAGTATTTTAATCACCACAAACTACATTTTAAACCAGCCTTGGTTTAGTCACTCGTTTAATTTTGCTGCACACTATTTTAATTCTGTACAGAACAAACATTATCAAAGCAAAAATCCATAATGAATACATTCCATATTTAAATGCATCTCATCTAGTTGAAGTGCTGCAATGTGAAAGCAACTCTGTGTATTAAGCAACTCTGTGTGCAAGTCCTTGCTGGTCATTGCCTGCCTCAGTCATGGGCACATCTGCTTGATATCAAGAGTCCATCCCTGGTCATTACCTTAAGGTATCTTTACTTTTACTTAAGTATGAGAATTAGGTACTTTTTCCACCACTGGTAGCTATTAAGTTAAGTTTGAGGATCTTAGCAATACAATGTGTTCTAAAGTGCTGTCAACATTTGACAAGGTAAGAACCACTTAATCAATTATATCATAATTAATCAGATTACCACGATACCAGACTTGGATGAGTGATAAATCAGTTCTGGAATGTTGTCATTGAGAATTAATCTAAAAAACTATTGACCTTCAGAATTGACTTTGTTTAGACATCCAGCCTGTATTGTAGTTTCATGACCAGAGACAAATCTTCAAAGGCACAGTATGTATGTATGTATTCTGTGTGGTATACATTCACAGAGTCTTGATTTATAGGATCCTTCCCACTATATGATTGATATGTCGCTAAAAAGGGTCCTCAGATCAGTTGTTGGATTGGGTGTTGTCTGTAAAGTGGGGCACATAACAAAGAGGAGGGCATCAAGTCATTCAAAATGTCCATAGGGATGGATGTGCAGGAGCCATGGCTTTGGGTCATGCAGTCTGGGATCCTGGGTGCCTCACCAGATAGTCTTGGGGGCACCACAGCAGTGGTGGAGGTCAAGTGTCGCTATGGTTATCATGTACACAGTGGGAATTATATATCTGTGGTTTTAAAATCATTTCTTACCCCCCAGTGTCTTACTTGCTGAAGACCCCAGTAATTCCTGCTTGTACCTGACATGGTTGAAAAACAAGTGAACAATTATTAAAGACTATACACAAACAATAGATTCCAAGAATAGGTTAAATTTCATTCAAGTTTTCCTCAAAGCAGCCAACTAAAGTAATGTAGTTAACGTAAGTTCAATCACATATTTTATGTGTTACTGACCTGTCTGTCCACAGGCTCATTGTGCTGTAGTCTCCACAACTGGACGCTTGCGCTCAGATCACACTGGCACAGGATGTCTTCCCACCGGATGGTCTGAGGGATGTGCACTCCTGTTGAACTGGAAAACAAACCCTATTACAGAGGCTGAGTCACTGGCTTACTGGTGCTCTTCCATGCCATCCCTAGGAGGGGTGCGTCACTTGAGTGGGTTGAGTCACAGACGTGGTCTTCCTGTCTGGGTTCTTCCTCTTTCTCTGTCAACCATGGTTACCTACAAGGAAACACGTGCCATCATCATTGCTTTGCATAAAAAGGGCTTCCTATGCAAGGATATTGCAGCGCCTCTTCAACCTCAGGAGGCTGAAGAAATTCGGCTTGTCACCAAAAGCACTCACAAACTTCTACAGATGCACAATCGAGAGCATCCTGGCGGGCTGTATCACCGCCTGGTACGGCAACTGCTCCGCCCTCAACCGTAAGGCTCTCCAGAGGGTAGTGAGGTCTGCACAACGCATCATCGGGGGCAAACTACCTGCCCTCCAGGACACCTACACCACCCGATGTTACAGGAAGGCCATAAAGATCATCAAGGACATCTACCACCCGAGCCACTGCCTGTTCACCCCGCTATCATCCAGAAGGCGAGGTCAGTACAGGTGCATCAAAGCTGGGACCGAGAGACTGAAAAACAGCTTCTATCTCAAGGCCATCAGACTGTTAAACAGCCACCACTAACATTGAGTGGCTGCTGCCAACACACTGACACTGACTCAACTCCAGCCACTTTAATAATGGGAATTGATGGGAAATTATGTAAATATATCACTAGCCACTTTAAACAATGCTACCTTATATAATGTTACTTACCCTACATTATTCATCTCATATGCATACGTATATACTGTACTCTATATCATCGAATGCATCCTTATGTAATACATGTATCACTAGCCACTTTAACTATGCCACTTTGTTTACATACTCATCTCACATGTATATACTGTACTCGATACCATCTACTGTATCTTGCCTATGCTGCTCTGTACCATCACTCATTCATATATCCTTATGTACATATTCTTTATCCCCTTACACTGTGTATAAGACAGTAGATTAGGAATTGTTAGTTAGATTACTTGTTGGTTATTACTGCATTGTCGGAACTAGAAGCACAAGCATTTCGCTACACTCGCATTAACATCTGCTAACCATGTGTATATGACAAATAAAATTTGATTTGATTTGAGTAAGATTGCACCTAAATCAACCATTTATCGGATCATCAAGAACTTCAAGGAGAGCGGTTCAATTGTTGTGAAGTAGGATTCAGGGCACCCAAGAAAGTCCAGCAAGTGCCAGGACCGTCTCCTAAAGTTGATTCAGCTTTGGGATCGGGGCACCACCAGTACAGAGCTTGCTCAGGAATAGCAGCAGGCAGGTTTGAGTGCATCTGCACGCACAGTGAGGCAAAGACTTTTGGAGGATGGCCTGGTGTCAAGAAGGGCAGCAAATAAGCCACTTCTCTCCAGGAAAAACATCAGGGACAGGCTGATATTCTGCAAAAGGTACAGGGATTGGACTGCTGAGGACTGTGGTAGTCATTTTCTCTGATGATTCCCCTTTCCGATTTTTTGGGGCATCCGGAAAAAAGCTTGTCCGGAGAAGACAAGGTGAGCGCTGCCATCAGTCCTGTGTCATGCCAACAGTAAAGCATCCTGAGACTATTCATGTGTGGGGTTGCTTCTCAGTCAAGATAGTGGGCTCACTCACAATTTTGCCTAAGAACACAGCCATGAATAAAGAATGGTACCAACACATCCTCTGAGAGAAACTTCTCCCAACCATCCAGGAACAGTTTGGTAACGAACAAGGCCTTTTCCAGCATGATGGAGCACCTTGCCATAGGGCAAAAATGAATACTAAGAGGCACGGGGAACAAAACATCAATATTTTGTGTCCATGGCCAGGAAACTCCCCAGACCTTAATCCCATTGAGAACTTGTGGTCAATCCTCAAGAGGTGGGTGGACAAACACAAACCCACACATTTTGACAAACTCCAAGCATTGATTATGCAAGAATGGGCTGCCATCAGTCAGGATGTGGCCCAGAAGTTAATTGACAGCATGCCAGGGCGGAATGCAGAGGTCTTGAAAAAGAATGGTCAACCCTGCAAATATTGACTCTTTGCATCAACTTCATGTAATTGTCAATAAAAGCCTTTGACACTTATGAAATGCTTGTAATTATACAGTGGGGCAAAAAAATATTTAGTCAGCCACCAATTGTGCAAGTTCTCCCACTTAAAAAGATGAGAGAGGCCTGTAATTTTCATCATAGGTACACTTCAACTATGACAGACAAAATGAGGGAAAAAATCCAGAAAATCACATTGTAGGATTTTTAATGAATTTATTTGCAAATTATGGTAGAAAATAAGTATTTGGTCACCTACAAACAAGCAAGATTTCTGGCTCTCACAGACCTTCTTTAACCTCTTACATCTATGGGGGCGCTATTTCATTTTTTGGATGAAAAACGTTCCCGTTTTAAACAAGATATTTTGTCACAAAAAGATGCTCGACTATGCATATAATTGATAGCATTCGAAAGAAAACACTCTGACGTGTCCAGAAATACCAAGATATTCTCTGTGCGTACCCTAGAACGTGAGCTTCAGGCAAAACCAAGATGAGATGGCATCCAGGAAATGACAAGGATTTTTGAGGCTCTGTTTTCCATTGTCTCCTTATATGGCTGTGAATGCGAGAGGAATGAGCCTGCCCTTTCTGTCGTTTCCCCAAGGTGTCTGCAGCATTGTGACGTATTTGTAGGCAGATCATTGGAAGATTGACCATAAGAGACCACATTTACCAGGTGTCCGCCCGGTGTCCTGCGCCGAAATTGGTGCGCAAAAGTCACCTGCCAGTATTTTTCCATGCGATACAGAGAGGAAAGCAAGCTTCCCACGAACTGCATATCAATGAAGAGATATGTGAAAAAACACCTTGAGGATTGATTCCAAACAACGTTTGCCATGTTTCGGTCGATATTATGTAGTTAATCCGGAAAAAGTTTTACGTTGTAGGTGACTGAATTTTCGGTTCGTTTCGGTAGCCAGATGCAATGTAGAAAACGGAACGATTTCTCCTACACACAGACGCTTTCAGGAAAAACTGCGCATTTGGTATGTAACTGAGAGTCTCCTCATTGAAAACATCAGAAGCTCTTCAAAGGTAAATGATTTTATTTATTTGGTTATCTGGTTTTTGTGAAAATGTTGCGTGCTAAATGCTACTCAAAATGCTATGCTAGCTTTGCATACTCTTACACAAATTAGTCCATTTCTATGGTTCAAAAGCCTATTTTGAAAATCTGAGATGACAGTGTTGTTAAGAAAAGGCTAAGCTTGAGAGCAGACGCATTATTTTCATTTTATTTGCGATTTTCAGAAATCGTTAACGTTGCGTTATGCTAATGAGCCTGAGGCTTTAGTCACAAACCCAGATCCGGGATGGGGAGTTTCAAGAAGTTAAGAGGCTCCTCTGTTCTCCACTCGTTACCTGTATTAATGGCACCTGTTTGAACTTGTTATCAGTATAAAAGACACCTGTCCACAACCTCAAACAGTCACACTCCAAACTCCACTATGGCCAAGACCAAAGAGCTGTCAAAGGACACCAAAAACAAAATTGTAGACCTGCACCAGGCTGGGAAGACTGTATCTGAAATAGGTAAGCAGCTTGGTTTGAAGAAATCAACTGTGGGAGCAATTATTAGGAAATGGAAGACATACAAGACCACTGATAATCTCCCTCAATCTGGGGCTCCACGCAAGATCTCACCCCGTGGGGTCAAAATGATCACAAGAACGGTGAGCAAAAATCCCAGAACCACACGGGGGGACCTAGTGAATGACCTGCAGAGAACTGGGGCCAAAGTAACAAAGCCTACCATCAGTAACACACTACGCCGCCAGGGACTCAACTCCTGCAGTGCCAGACGTGTCCCCCTGCTAAAGCCAGTACATGTCCAGGCCCGTCCGAAGTTTGCTAGAGAGCATTTGGATGATCCAGAAGAAGATTGGGAGAATGACATATGGTCAGATGAAACCAAAATATAACTTTTTGGTAAAAACTCAACTCGTCGTGTTTGGAGGACAAAGAATGCTGTGTTGCATCCAAAGAACACCATACCTACTGTGAAGCATGGGGGTGGAAACATCATGCTTTGGGGCTGTTTTTCTGCAAAGGGACCAGGACGACTGATCCGTGTAAAAAACCTCCTTCCATCAGCAAGGGCATTGAAGATGAAACGTGGCTGGGTATTTCAGCATGACAATGATTCCAAACACACCGCCCGGGCAATGAAGGAGTGGCTTCGTAAGAAGCATTTCAAGGTCCTGGAGTGGCCTAGCTAGTCTCCAGATCTCAACCCCATAGAAAATCTTTGGAGGGAGTTGAAAGTCTGTGTTGCCCAGCAACAGCCCCAAAACATCACTGCTCTAGAGGAGATCTGCATGGAGGGATGTGCCAAAATACCAGCAACAGTTTGTGAAAACCTTGTGAAGACTTACAGAAAACGTTTGACCGTTGTCATTGCCAACAAAGGGTATATAACAAAGTATTGAGATAAACTTTTGTTATTGACCAAATACTTATTTTCCACCATAATTTGCAAATAAATTAATTAAAAATCCTCAATGTGATTTTCTGGATTTTTTTTCTCATTGAGTCTGTCATAGTTGAAGTGTACCTATGATGAAAATTACAGGCCTCTCTCATCTTTTTAAGTGGGAGAACTTGCACGATTGGTGGCTGACTAAATACTTTTTTGCCCCACTGTACTTCAATATTCCATAGTAACATCTGACAAAAAAATATGTAAAGACACCAAAGCAGCAAACTTTGGGAAAATTAATATTTGTGTCATTCTCAACTTTTGGCCACGACTGTACAAATCAAAAGTAGTAACAAAGACAAATAGAAACAAATTGTAGTATATAAATACAAATAAAATAAAAGATAATTGAATTATTACACTCTTATTCTATTGCTAACAAAGAACACAAATAAAACTAAATTGCACAAATCCTATAGCACACTTATAAAGGTCCGTGGGGCGGCCTAGCGTCGTCCGGGTTCGGGAGGGCTTGGTCGGTAGGGATGTCCTTGTCTCATCGTGCACCAGCGACTCCTGTGGCGGGACGGGCGCAGTGCGCGCTAACCAAGGTTGCCAGGTACACAGTGTTTCCTCTGGCACATTGGTGCGGCTGGCTTCCGGGTTGGATGTGCGCTGTGTTAAGAAGCAGTGTGCACTGCAGGCTATGTGGGGTGGCCAGTCCTCTTCTGGCTGTGCCGGATGGAGATTATAACAGAAAGTGGCCAAGATGTTCAAATGTTCATAAATGACCAGCATGATCAAATAATAATAATCACAGGCAGAACAGTTGAAACTGGAGCAGCAGCACGGCCAGGTGGACTGGGGACAGCAAGGAGTCATCGTGTCAGGTAGTCCTGAGGCATGGTCCTAGGGCTCAGGTCCTCCGAGAGAGAGAAAGAAAGAGAGAATTAGAGAGAGCATACTTAAATTCACACAGGACACCGGATAGGACAGGAGAAGTACTCCAGATATAACAAACTGACCCTAGCCCCCCGACACATAAACTACTGCAGCATAAATACTGGAGGCTGAGACAGGAGGGGTCAGGAGACACTGTGGCCCCATCCGATGACACCCCCGGACAGGGCCAAACAGGAAGGAAATAACCCCACCCACTTTGCCAAAGCACAGCCCCCACACAACTAGAGGGATATCTTCAACCACCAACTTACCATCCTGAGACATAGCCCACAAAGATCTTATTATTATTTCAGCTTGATGTTACTGTTCAGTTTGACCACTGCATTAATTTGCTTGTTTTCATCACAGTTTGATCCCATTTTGCATTGTTTTTCCCATAGAAATAGAATTAATAGACTATGATGACATCTGGGTAGCGTGGCAGCCATTCTGATTGTACCCGTAGGAGAAAAGCAGGAAGTAAAAGCAGGAAGTGTTATCATCAGTCTATGCTGTGATTTGTTGAATCATTCCATTGCATGACTACTTTAGTTAGTGTCATTTGAATGAACATTCTTCATTACCATGGAAATTACTGCATCACAATACCAGGCAGCCAATGCGAGTGTACCCATGAGTTCCCCAATCAATGTTGCCACGGTTAGAGGTTCCAAGCCGGTTCTATTCATTCTATTTCTATGTTTCCCCCCCTGATTAGCTGTTTCTCAACACTGGAGTTGAAGAGTATGCAAAGACAGATGCCTTCTGGTTTTATAGTTGGATTTGACTGGCAGACTTGAGAAAATAGGAGTTTTTCTTATGGGTTAACAACAACAAGCTGGCGTATAAACCAGAGTATGAGCCATTACTCCCTGTTATCCAAGGGCAATCATTTAATGCAATAATAACCAAAAAGGAGCCACAACACCTGCATGTTGTGGTGTATATACTGTCGGGGCGAATAGTAGATGGGGTCCTGGGGGGGACGAATAGTAGATGGGGTCATGGGGGGGGGACGAATAGTAGACGGGGTCCTGGGGGGGGGTCCTCCCTCGTTTTTAAAATTATATTTTAAAACGCATTTCCTGCAATTCTACACAGTATGACATGACTTATTATGCCTCTGTTGAGGGGTATTTTGAGGGGTATATTGAAAACACAGGATAAGTGGAAGCCCCCCCCCCCTTTATTATTTCATTCCAAGTCATCATCTCATCTCTATAGAGCTGCTGCCTGTGCTGTCTGACAAAATCATTATTTTGTAGTTCTGCAAAGTAAATAAGGCATACTTTTATGACTGCTGAATACCAACTATCTTTCACTTTGATTGTGTATTTTCAGGTAGTGATACCTTGCAAAGCAACACCTGCTCTCTATATCCCCACACGATCCTGCATTCTTGTTTCTTAGCAGGTGTAAAAGAGACAAGGACTGGGCAAGTATTTGCGCAATGGATTATGGTCATTGTAGTTAATTACCACATTTTATTCACTAAACCAGGTTTTCCCCAAACTTGGTCCTCAGGACCCCAATGTGTGCACGTTTTGGTTTTTGCCCAAGCACTACACTTCAGATAATCAACTAATCATCAAGCTTTGATCATTTGAATCAGCTGTGTAGTGTTAGGTCAAGAACCTCAATGTGCACCCCTAGGGGTGCTGAGGACTGAGTTTGAGAGCGCTGTGCTAAACTATGTACACTGAACAAAAATATAAACACAACATGCAACAATTTGAAAGATTTGACTAAGTTACAGATGATAGAAGGAAATCAGTCAATTTCAATTAATTATTTAGGCCCTAATCTATGGATTTCACATGAATACAGATATGCATCTGTTGGTTACAGATACCTTTAAAAAATGGTAGGGTTGTGGATCAGAAAAACAGTCAGTATCTGGTGTGACCACCATTTGACTCATGCAGCGTGACACATCTCCTTCGCATAGAGTTGATCAGGCTATTGATTTTGACTGAGGATTGTTGTCCCACTCCTCTTCAATGGCTGTGCAAAGTTGCTGGATTTTGGCGGGAACTGGAACACGCTGTCGGTAGAGCATCCCAAACATGCTCCATGGGTGACATGCCTGGTGAGTTGCAGGCCATGGAAGAACTGAGACATTTTCAGTTTCAGATCCTTGCGGCATCGAGCTATGCATTACCATACTGAAACATGAAGTGATGGCGGCTGATGAATGGCCTCAGGATCTCGTCACGGTATCTCTATGCATTCAAATTGCCATTGATAAGATGCAATTGTGTTCATTGTCCATAGCTTATGCCTGCTCATACCATAACCCCACCACCACAGGGAACTCTGTTCACAATGTTGACATCAGAAAATGGCTTGCCCACACGGCGCCATACTGTCATCTGCCGGTGCAGTTGAACATGGGATTCATCTGTGAAGAGCACACTTTTCCAGCGTGCCAGTGGCCATCGAGGCGAGCAGTTGCCCACTGAACTTGGTTACAAAGCCGAACTGCAGTCAGGTCAAGACCCTAATTAGGACGATAAGCATGCAGATGAGCTTCACTGAGACGGTTTCTGACAGTTTGTGCAGAAATTCTTCAGTTGTGCAAACCTACAGTTTCATCAGTTGTCTGGTTGGACGTACTGCCAAATTCTCAAAAACAACATTGAAGGTGGCTTATGGTAGAGAATTTTCTGGCAACAGCTCTGGTGGCCTTTCCTGCAGTCAGCATGCCAATTGCACGCTTCCTCAAAACGGCACATTTTAGAGTGGCCTTTTATTGCCCCCAGCACAAGGTGCACCTGTGTAACAATCATGCGTTTAATCAGCTTCTTGATATGCCGCACCTGTCAGGTGGATGGATTATCTTGTGAAAGGAGAGATTCTCACTATTTAAAAAGAACATGTATTTCATCTTTATTTAACAAGGCAAGTCAGATAAGAACAAATTCTTATTTACAATGACGGCCTACCAAAAGGCAAAAGACCTCCTGCGGGGACAGAGCTGGAATTAAAAATATACATAATATATATATATATATAAGACAAAACACACAACACGACAAGAGAGACAACACAACACTACATAAAGAATTACCTAAGACAACAACATATCAAGGCAGCAACACATGACAACACAGCATGGTAGCAACACAACATGATAACAACATGGTTGAAAAACAGCATGGTAGCAGCACAAAACACGTTACAAACATTATTGGGCCCAGACAACAGCACAAAGGGCAAGAAGGTAGAGACAACAGCACATCACGCAAAGCAGCCACAACTGTCAGTAATAGTGTCCATGATTGAGTCTTTGAATGAAGAGATTGAGATAAAACTGTCCAGTTTGAGTGTTCGTTGCAGCTCGTTCCAGTCGCAAGCTGCAGCGAACTGAAAAGAGTAGTGACCCAGGGATGTGTGTGCTTTGGGGACCTTTAACATAATGTGACTCGCAGAACAGGTGTTGTATGTGGAGGATGAGGGCTGCAGTAGATATCTCAAGTAGAAGGGAGTGAGGCCAAAGAGGGTTTTATAAATAAGCATCAACCAGTGGGTCTTGTGACGGGTATACAGAGATGACCAGTTTACAGAGGAGTATAGAGTGCATTGATGTGTCCTATAAGGAGCATTGGTGGCAAATATGATGGCCGAATGGTTAAAAAAACATCTAGCCGCTCGAGAGCACCCTCACCTGCTAATCTATAAATTATGTCTCCATAATCTAGCATGGGTAGGATGGTCATCTGAATCAGGGTTAGATTGGCAGCTGGGGTGAAAGAGGAGCGATTACGATAGAGGAAACCAAGTCTAGATTTAACTTCAGCCTGCAGCTTGTTGGACACTAAGAAAGCTTTGTTGTAACAGGGAGGTAAACACGTTTTGAGAGAAATGAGCTTTTTGTGCATATGGAAAATATCTGGGATCTTTAATTTCAGCTGATGAAAAATGAGACCAACAATTTACATGTTTACTGCATTTATATTTTTGTTCAGTAGAGAATATTGCACAGTCCAGGTTGGATCTGATTTATCTGTAGGGAAACTGTGCAATGTGAGCATGTGGGCTTCCAGGGGAAAAAAATAACGAAATGGAATTCAAATAATTGAACTGAAGTAGGTCAATTAGTTGTTTAAAAACAGAAAAAATAACTCTGGTAATAGCTCAGCACTACCAGCTAGACTAGAGGGCCTGTGGCAGGGTCCTGGTGTATTCCATTCTTTCCTCAGTGAACTCCGTGGCCAATCAATGACCATCAATTGATCAAATAACAATTAGAAAATAAATACGTGTTTGCCAAGGTAGCTTATTTTAAGTGCAGTGGCACCTATAAAAACGTTCACTTTAATTTATACCTAAATCAACAATAAATCCACCGTAAAGGCTGTGCACCTTTAAATATAGCGGAGGCGTCTTCGTGGAAGTGTTTTAGCTAGTAGCGGATTGGACAAACGGCTTCCGTCCCCTCCGATAGTAAGTGACATAAGTCGCTATAGTGGCGGGAGATGTCATGTGCGCTGTCTATAGGTAAACAAACAACTTGATCGGAGTATTGCGTGAACAACGATAGTGAACATTGTTGTTGATTGTGGATAATATATCCACTAGTAGCTAGTTTAACTTGCCAACTATACGGACCAAAGCGGGGAGAGAGTTTGTTATTATGAGCAGGCTTCGATCAGCGATGCAGAAGAGGAAGAGAGTTGCGCTGGACAAAACCGAGTCGTCGTCAGCAAAACCATTGCGGAAAAGAGCGAATGCAACTGTGAAACAAGGTAGGCCTACACGTTGGGACTTTTGTCTCACTAGTCAAAAAAGTCACAAAAAAATGGCTGAACAGAGTAGAATATCAGCAACATCTTTGAATACGTTATGACAACGGTGGAGACTCCTGGCACAAGTTATGCAACATGCCTCTCCCCCTCTCCTAATATTTCTCTGTGCATTCACTCTCAGTCTTCAATCTTTATTTCGAGATCTGTCTCAGTCATTTCTCTCAATCTTTGTCTCCCCTAGTCTCTCTTTCTCTCTGCCCTGAGTTTCTATTGACTATTGATGGATTTGAGTGATTGCCACAACCAAATATGTGATTTCACAATGGCATGCTGTAACGTCTTCCCTCCCCTCAGAGCCCGATGAGACTGCAGCGTCGACATACCATTCATTCCATGATCCTGCTGACATTACACTCTTTAGGACACGCATCCTTTACTGGTATGACCAGGGGAATAGAGAGTTACCCTGGAGAACTGTGGTAAAGAGAATTATCTAATATATTTTCCCA
The DNA here is from genome assembly GCF_036934945.1 of Oncorhynchus masou masou. Taxonomy (NCBI): domain Eukaryota; kingdom Metazoa; phylum Chordata; class Actinopteri; order Salmoniformes; family Salmonidae; genus Oncorhynchus; species Oncorhynchus masou. The sequence continues at coordinate 71,564,313 of NC_088235.1, forward strand.
TTACGGTTTCATTGATGCCTTACACGCACAACCATGATGATTGAGTGTTTACTAATGTACTCCCTTATACCATTGGAACGTCTGTTAGAATATTTATTATATATTTTGCAGGATGAAATCTCTGGAGATGCACCATCTCATTTTCAATAGTGTCCAAATATTATCATGACTCATGAATATAATCCATAACTTGACATATGGTATATGAAATTTACATCGGTGGGCTATTTTAGCAGTATTAGTTTCCTCCCTCTCAACTCGGGGTAAAGTGGCCGTACCACGGCTCGAACCCGGGGCCCTCTGCCTCACTAACACACATAAGCGCCCTCCTTGACAAGTTAACCACCTGTTGACTCAAATTTGACAGGACGGTTGACGGCATTTCAAGCTAGCCGTGGAATGAGTTCTTATTTCTATTACATATAGAACTGCTTAGCTGGAATAAACGTTACTTTTCACTTAATGTTTCCTTAATAGGCTCTGACAGAACCGGACATCAACATCAGGACATATGCAGGTAAGACGCTGCATGCTCAACTCTCATATAATAATAACTAGTGGTCCTTTTGTGTTCTCCTAAATTGACCTGGTTTCCTCTCTAGTTTGGGTCTCAGAAATCATGCTTCAGCAGACCCAGGTTGCCACTGTGATCGACTACTACAATAAGTGGATGAAGGTGGGCCAGTCCGTCGGGTCTCGTATGAAGTCTGAACTTGATTTAAGCAGACTTGGTCATCACAGAAACAATGCATTTGGTTTCATCTCTTCTCCTTGCGTTTTTTTTTCTTCTCCCTCATTCTTTTCCAGCGGTGGCCAACAGTACAGGGTCTTGCAGCGGCTACGTTGGAGGTGATTACAGTGAATGCAAATGAGGGTCTGTGAGGTTGAAAATGCCTGTGTGCTCTGACCACCTTGTCATCAATTATCATCTTTTTTTTATCCGCACAGGAAGTCAATCAGATGTGGGCTGGGCTTGGGTACTACTCCCGGGGAAAGAGACTTCAGGAAGGAGCTCAGAAGGTCTGTGTCTATGGCATATATTATTTACAGTATGTCCTGGCTCAAGCGAGGCTTACCACCACGCCAACGGGACACGTCTATGACAAGTGGAGAGCTGTCTTGGGTTCATGTTGTCGACTGCCTCTGCCTCTCTCAGAAACAGGATTTTATCTTTGATGTTAGGTCCTTACCTGTCTGTTGAGTTGGGGACATGGGTGGGAAATGTACTTTTTTGGTGGCTGGTGGATGCCCACATTTTTACCAGCCACTATTTCGAATGAAGACAAATCTCAGAAAACGCGTTGCACATGTTTTGTAATGTTAAAACAACACACAAACACGCTGTTGATGTCTTGGATGTGAGGTTTGGATTGAACTGGGTGACCAACTGGGTGGCCAATGTGACTGGTAAGAGTAGACATTGGCTAGAACAATGTCAAAATCGACAAGCTGGTGTTCATTTCCCACACTGGTGGTGTGACATGTACTGTGTTGCTTGAACTATTGAGCGCCTGTTCTCTGTCTATGGTGACTTCTGAGTGTGTTGTTTTTGTCGTCCTGTCTGGCTGTGATGTGCACTACAGGTGGTAGCAGAGCTGGGGGGAGAGATGCCCAGGACGGTTGAGGCTCTGCTGAAGCAGCTGCCTGGTGTGGGCCGCTACACCGCCGCAGCTGTGGGCTCCATCGCGCTGGGCCAGGTCAGAACTCTTTCTATACGCGAGCATGCTCATACACATCTTAAAGTGATTTTTTTCTTTTAAAACCCCTCCCTCTTTGGCATCATCGTTCACTGACATAACCTGTGACCTCTGTTGCCCAGGTGACGGGAGCTGTTGATGGGAATGTGATCCGGGTCCTGTGTCGGGTGCGGGCTATAGGGGCCGACAGTACAAGCCCAGCAGTGACTGAAGCTCTATGGTGAGGTTGAACTCATAGTTGAAGTGAGGAAGAAAAAAAATGTTTTTCTATGGTGATTCTTCAGTGGATATTTAACATCTGTCCAGTGCACTGTAGGTTGGTGGCACCTTAATTGGGGAGAACGGGCTTGTGGTAATGACGGGAGCGGAATCAGTGGAATGGTATCAAGTACATTAAACACAAGGTTTCCAGGTGTTTGATGCCATTCCATTTGTTCCGTTCAGTCCATTATTATGAGCTGTCCTCCCCTCTGCAGCCTCCACTGGTCAAGTGGGGGTCATCTATGTTTAATACAAGCTGTTACAATGAAGACATAGTTGACCAATCCCAACACCTAAATCATCATACTCAGTCTCTTGTTGTTGACTTGATGTGTATTCTTACCTGGGTAGATACTAAATGGTTCCCTTGGTAATTGTTTTTAAGGATTCATTGTTCCCCTGTGTGTATTCTAGGAGCACCGCCAACACGTTGGTGTCCCAAGAGAGACCAGGGGACTTTAACCAGGCCATGATGGAGCTGGGGGCAAGGGTGTGCACCCCTAAAGGCCCCCAGTGCAACCAGTGTCCCATACAGACTCTCTGCCACTCCTACAGGAAGGTACCACACTGAGGTCCTCAACCTTAATAACAAGACCAGGTCATAGCATTGGCCTATTCCAGACCAGTGGTGATGAGTCTCCAGTGCATATGTCGCTACTGTGTTAGTGTCTCTCTTTCTCTGTGCAGGTTAGCGTCAAACGAGAGGAGAACTCAACAAAGCTTCTGGGTAAATTGATCAGGGTACCTGCGTCTCTGCCAGATGTAGAGGATTGTGGTAAGTGTTTATTTATTTTTTTTCCTTTTCATTGTTTCAAAGGTTGGCGCATATAAGGATGGTAGTCATATACCTGGTATTTTGAATACGGTTATTAAAGCATATTTGATATAAATATCTATTGTTGTCTACAAGTCTTTGTAACAGATAGATACTCTAGCTCCCGGTATGTGTGTGCCTCCCTGACGTCGCCAAATAATTCTCGCGCAACGTGTAAACACTTCCTGACTCCTCCCCTAACTTTGACCCCCTCCCTCCCCTCCAGTGACCTCTGGAACATGTAACCTGTGCCCCACGGAACCTTGGGACAGCCAACTGGGCGTTCAGAACTTCCCCAGGAAGCCGGTGAAGAAATCTCCTCGTGTGGAGCGCACACTCACCTGTGTGGTGTCCCGGCCAGGAGCAGGAGGAGATGTCGAGTACCTGCTCACCCAAAGGCCGAGCAAAGGTCAGCTGCCCTTTAATATAGGCTGTGTCTTAAATGGCACCCTAGTCCCTATCAGGGCTCTAAAGAGTGAATCTTTTTGGCTGCATATGCTCCTAAATATTTAGCAGTGCGACTTGGAATTTCTATTTGGGAGCACCGGTGCCCCTAGAAGAAAAGAGAACTTCTAGATAATAATTAATTGTTGTATTGATTAGGCTTCGCTGGACCTTTTGTTTCCGAGTGCCCTAGAGAAAGAAGTGCAGATTTGTTAGTGCCATGGTGGCCCCATTTACTACAGAGGAAACATCTAGTTTCTAGATTTAAAAAAAAAAGATCATGGGGCCTCATTTCTAAATGTTTCTTATGCACATTATCCGCCTCAAATCATGCGCGCGACAGTTTTTAACGCAATGTTGCCACTTAGAAAAATTGAACTTGCCGCGAGAATGTGCTTGTCCTTCCGCAAACTTTAGACCATGCGTACGCACAGTTAATAGTGGTTGAAGTCTGAAGCATTGCAGGAAGCCAAAAGTAGCTTAGTAGTAGCCTTGTGGAAATGGGGAATATATGATAAAGGTCTTATTCATATCAAAAGAACAGGTAGGTCTAGCTAAATATAATGACAAGATGCAATCATTAGCTGTTAGTGAGACGAGATCTATTTCTTTGCATTCTGAAATAATTAGAAATAGACCTATATTTCCTATAATTTCTTTATTTTCATTGCTAAATAACTTCCTCACCTTTTCTGACTGATGGTTTCATAGACGACTCACGAAATAGCCTATAGGCCAAAAACAAGTTAGGACAGGCTACTATTCGTCCCATTTCTCTTTTAGTTGGTCCCACATTACAGTAGTAAATAAATGAGCTATTTCAAGCAGCCTATTTTGCTCTATGCTATCAGAAGCGCAGTTTAGCGGTAGAATATGCGGGTCAACTTCTCCGTTGGCGTTTGTAGGCTACGTCTGAATACTGTAAAGTGCCAATATTTAATTTCTGAACATAATACAGATATCATAACCATTCCTCACATTTTCTGGCCATGACGAGTTCATATTCGCGAAGTAGCCGTCAATAGTGTAGTATCCAAGACCACATATTGAGTGTCTTGTCTCTGTGAGATACCAGCGGAATAAAAAAAACCAAAAAAACAACTCAATCAGCTTCCTTTCAGTCAGCGCATAAAACCGCTTTGCCAGGCCAAATATATACACTCCTTCCTTGAAACCATGAATGTCTTAACAGCCTATTGAAACCAGGGCTTCCTACTTTACTCGTCACTGTCTTTTTACTTTTGTAGAAAAATATCCTTCTTCTTTGTCAGTATTTCCTTGACCCCCTTGGTGGGGAAAAGTGGGGGAACTTGTTGGAAAGTTGTCCACTCACTATTAGTACAGTGGAGCCCGGAGGAAATTGTAACAGTCTTTATATCTATTATAAACATGTTTGTGCAGTGGCAAACCTATTGGACCTAGGCCTTCAGTGTGTGACAGGTTAGTACAGTGGCAAACCTATTGGACCCAGGCCTTCAGTGTGTGACAGGTTAGTACAGTGGCAAACCTATTGGACCTAGGCCTTCAGTGTGTGACAGGTTAGTACAGTGGCGAACTTATTGGACCTAGGCCGGACGTCAGTGTGTGACAGGTTAGTACAGTGGGAAACCTAATGGACCTAGGCCTTCAGTGTGTGACAGGTTAGTACAGTGGCGAACCTATTTGATCTAGGCCTTCAGTGTGTGACAGGCTCGTGATGCTGAAAGAACAACAACCGTAATACCATCGCACTCACGTAGGAGAGTTCACTTTTTGTCAAACACAAAGGGCCAGTGGTGTATTGGAGGCTATATGCAGGCCATATACCTAGTTTTTTTTTCAGTGGGCTTTGCTTCTACTCACTTCTTAATCCCCTCTGAATCACATCAAAGCAGCGTGGTGGAGGAATAGGACTTATCAATTATGTAGTACAATAGAGAAATCAAGAGCACACAGCTCTCAACTGGTTGTTTCACGGAGCAGCTCACAGAAGAATGACATCAGTAGCCATTAGGGTAGGTAGGAAAGACGTTTCAACTTTTTCCAGTAAATGCTAACTAAGTCTTGGTTAGCAGACTAATTCATGAACATGCTGTTTGCATGAACATTTTCTAAAAGCTTTCCCAAAAAAACTTCCCAGTCAAACTTTGACTGCAAAGTAGTCCGACCCGACATAATGGTGTCATGCTAATTTGTATCAATGGGGAGGGCATTTATTTTTGCTCAATTGAATTAAAGGGCAACTTCACCCTCCAAAAATATATTTTGGGGGATTTTTACAAGACCTCAAAAAATGGTCTCCTGAAGGCATCTTGTGAAAATATGAAAGATCTACAGGAAACCCCGTAAAAAAAACATAGGAAAATATAGGATTTTTCACACAGGGCACCTTTACTTCACCGGGCAGTATACCCAGACCAGAGTCACACATAACATGATTTTAAAGGATAAGCAGGCCCTTCACTCAGACATAATTATCCAGTAGGTCCCAATCATAAGAATACCAAGACACAACCATTAGGCCAAGCATTTGCCAATTGAAATGTACAACTATTACTTCCCATTACAAAAAAAAACTTTTCACGCTTAGCGCACAAAGTAACCGGTGATCCAAAATGTTAAATGCAACAATGTTTCACACACAAGTTATTTTCAAAGAGATGGCAGGCAACAGCGAGTGAGCTGCAATAAAAAAACACAGTTCCAGCTACCAGATGATGATGATGATGATGATGATAATTTGAAACTTAACTTCTTGTTGAAAGTTATTCTTGAAAAGGGAGAAGCTAACAAATGAGCAACAACATCTTCGATAACACCTGCTGCAGCTGCTGCAAACTAGCCTACAAAAAAAGCTAGCTAGCTAGACCGTCGGAGAACTCCTGCTCGCTGTTCCGCAGTAACTTTAAAGTTGGGAGCATCAGTGCTACAGTGCCTTGTCTTCCAACAAGACAATGATCCAAAAGATAAAGCAAAATCTACAATGGAATGGTTCAAAAATAAACATATCCAGGTGTTAGAATGGCCAAGTCAAAGTCCAGACCTGAATCCAATCGAGAATCTGTGGAAAGAACTGAAAACTGCTGTTCACAAATGCTCTCCATCCAACCTCACTGAGCTCAAGCTGTTTTGCAAGGAGGAATGGGAAAAAATTTCAGTCTCTCGATGTGCAAAACTGATAGAGACATACCCCAAGCGACTTACAGCTGTAATCGCAGCAAAAGGTGGCGCTACAAAGTATTAACTTAAGGGGGCTGAATAATTTTGCACGCCCAATTTTTCAGTGTTTGATTTGTTAAAAAAGTTTGAAATATCCAATAAATGTCGTACCACTTCATGATTGTGTCCCACTTGTTGTTGATTCTTCACAAAAAAATACAGTTTTATATCTTCATGTTTGAAGCCTGAAATGTGGCAAAAGGTCGCAAAGTTCAAGGGGGCCGAATACTTTTGCAAGGCACTGTACCAATGAACATGGTTAGTTTAGAGCCCTGGTCCTTACATTCACTATACCGTGAATAGGGTACCGTTTGGGACAGGGCTCTAGTATAGCACTAAAACACACCTTCCAAGCATTTTAATTTCGCACCATTCCTGTTGTTTTCTGCATGATGGTTGTGCCGTTGTACAGCTCCAAGGTGGGTGTATTTACTATATCTTTACCATTGTTCTCACTAACATATTTATCAAAGGTAACCTTTTATTATCAGTTGGGAATTGTGAGCACACTCATTAACTGTCTTGTCTGCTTGCCTTTTCCTTCCTTCTTTACTTCCTTGTAGGACTTTTAGCTGGAATGTGGGAGTTCCCAAGCCTGCTCCTGGAGGTGGAGAATTCTGAGATGAAACAGAGGGGGGCGCTGTGTGCTGGGGTGGGGAGATTGTTGGGAGTTCGGCTGGACAACGGGCTGCTCCAGTATGTGGGGGAGGTATGTACAGGAGAACAGGGCCTACTGTTATGTTATGTTATGTTTTACCTATCAGGGACATTCAAGAATATGTCCCAAATTGCACCCTATTGTCCCATGGTCCCTATGACTATTATTATACATTTCCCTGTCAAAATTCTGAATAAATGACTTGTTATTCGGACTCGTGTCATTCTAAGTTTGTATTAGTATGCTAGGCTAGGCTTCTCTCTAAGTCATTGCAATTGACTGTTGGTGTTTTGCTACTATACAGGTGGTTCATATCTTCTCCCACATCCACCAGACATATGTTGTGTACAGCCTGTGTTTGAATGTCACTGGAGAGGGAGGGAAAGCCCAGAGTACGACACGCTGGCTCACTAGACCTTCCCTGCAGGAAGCTGCTGTATCCAGTGGAGTGAAGAAGGTTAGTAATCGTAACTTGCTATGATCTACTGTGTGTTTGTGTGTGCGCTAACCCTAACACTAATAGTGGTTAACATGATCTTTGAATTACCACTAAGATTGTATCCCACACATACAATTATCTGAAAGGTCCCTCAGTCGAGTAGTGAAATTCAAGCACATGTTCAACCAGAAAGACCAGGGAGGTTTTCCAATGCCTCGCAAGAAGCCCCTACAAAGAAAAAATATCAGTTTAGAAGCTTCAGTAAAACTGCATTAACTGCGGTATATGGGATGCAGTAATTGCAGAATAACTGCAGTTATACTGCACTGTAACTGCCGTTACACTGCAAAATTTCTACCCTACATTTTTTATTTATTTTGGATGCAGTTTTTGCAGCAAACTGCAGTTATACTGCTCTCTGATTGCAAGGGAGGGCACTGATTGTTAGTAAATAAAGTAGATACTGAATATCCCTTTGAGCATGGTGAAGTTATTAATTACACTTTTGGATGGTGTATCAATACACCCAGTCACTACAAAGATACAGGCATCCTCATCCTCAGTTGCCAGAGAGGAAGGGATCCGCTTAGCGATTTCACCATGAGGCCAATGGTGATTTTTAAAACGATTACAGAGTTTATTGGCTGTGATAGGTAGTAAACTGAGGATGGATCAACAAAATTGTAGTTACTCCACAATACTCACCTAAATTACAGAGTGAAAAGAAGGAAGCCTTTACAGAATACAAATATTCCAAAACATGCATCCTGTTTGCAAAAAGACTGCAAAAAGACTAATTCTGCAAAAATAAATGTGGTAAAGAAACTATATTTATGTCCTGAATACAAAGAATGTTTGAGGCAAATCCAACACAACACATGACTGAGTACCACACTTGATATTTTCAAGCATGGTGGTGGCTGCATCACGTTATGGGTATGCTTGTCATTGGCAAGGACTGCAGAGTTTTTCAAGATAAAAATAAACAGAATGGACCTAAGCACAGGCAAAATCCTAGAGGAAAACCGGGTTCAGTCTATTTTCCAACAGACACTGGGAGACATTTGCCTTTTAGCAGAACAATATCCTAAAACACAAGGCCAAATCTACACTGCTTTGATTACCAAGACAACATTGCATGTTCCTAAATGGCGTAGTTACAGTTTTTACTTGAAAATCAACCTGGTCTCAGAGCATTTTGAATTATTCTGTATGTAAATCCAAGACACTGCATTTAGTATGATATGTCGTATGGTATGTATTAATTTGTGGATGTCCATCACCTATTTCGTATGATATGTTACGAATGACTATTTTTTTATTATATGTTAGGTATTTGCAAATGTAGAATATGTTATGGATTTGCAAAATGTACTATTATGTTATGAATTTGCTGAACCTATGATATGTTACGAATTGTAGCTAGGTGGCTAATGTTAGCTAGCTGGCAAACGTTAGCTAGGTTAGGGGAAGGGTTAGCTAAAAGGGTTAGCTAACATCCTAAGTAGCTAAAAAGTAGTAAGTAGTTAAAGTTGCTAATTAATTAAAATGCTGATGTTGTCCGTGATGAGATTCAAACTCGCAACCTTCGGGTTGCTAGACGTTCACTTTATATGCCCTCACATTATTTTTCATTAATTATTTAAAAAACCATATATTTTTTAAAGCTTCCACTTTTGACGTTCAAGTATTTTGTGTAGATCGTCTACAAAAAAATGACATTCATCTTAATTCCACTTTGTAACTCAACAATATCAAGGGATGTGAGTACTTTTGGAAGGCATTGTTGGTTCACATTTCACAAATGGAGTGAAATATGTTGTGCAATTAATATAGCCATATGTCTACTGCACATAGGAGTTTGCTTTTCTATTGCATGTACTTTGATCCACAAACTTTGGTCCATAAACCACTCCTTATCTGAAAATATAATTTAACTCAAGACTCACTCACCTTCACTCTATGACACAACATTGGACTTGGTCTCTGCCTCTATGCCTCGGTCTCTACTTCTTAAAGGCCCAATTCAGCCATTTTATATCACATCATTTCTGCACCTTACTGTAAAAGATTTCCATTAATTTCTCAAGCAAGAATTTAACTCGTACTGTCTGGAAGTGGTCTGCGTGGGGAGGGGAAAACTGAAAATTAGCGGTTTAGAACTTTATTTGTCTATTAACCAATTCACTACCTGGTGATGTAACCATGGAAAGCCGAAACTCCCGGCCATTGCAAACCTGCTGATTAGAAGGTCCTGTGTAGATTGTATTTTCAACCAGCAACTATAAGCAAATATCACTGATACGTTTAAAAAAACAACACGTTTACAGTGTTTGTTTCATCAGCTGTTTTACAATATGATATAAAACACAGCAAAGACAGCATTTTGAGTGTGCCGAGTCTAACGTTCAGAAAGAAATTAGAACTAATTTTAAATCTGTAGCTGCTAATATTTCAGATGATAGAGAGCTATTCTGCTTGATCTGTCTGGATATAGTGAAGGATCTACTTCCTGTAGACACAGCTACTGTGTATTAATGACAACTGGAATCAGGATTATCGGAAACGTGTCTACAGCTGCTCCCATTGCAGACCTTCACCCCAAGGCCTGCTCTGAAGGAAAAATAACATGTTGGCTGAATTAGTGGAGAAACTGAAGAAGACAGGACTCCAAGCTGCTCCTCTTGCTCACTGTTAGCTGGACATAAACAAAACAAGTCACACAATAAAGTAACAATAATAATGAGGCTGTATACAGGTGGTACCGGTACTGAGTCAATAAAAAAAAAATATATATTTAACCTATATTTAACCAGGTCTGCTAGTTGGGAACAAGTTCTCATTTGCAACTGCGACCTGGCCAAGATAAAGCAAAGCAGTTCACAACAAGAACAACAAAGAGTTACACATGGAATAAACAAACAGAGTCAATAATACAGTTGAAAAAGTCTAATATACAGCATGTGCAAATGAGGTAGGATAAGGGAGTTAAAGCAATAAATAAGCCATGGTGGCGAAGTAATTATAATATAGCAATTAAATACTGGAATGGTAGATGTGCAGAAGATGAATGTGCAAGTAGAGATACTGGGGTGTAAAGGAGCAAGATAAATAAATACAGTATAGGGATGAGGTAGTTGGATGGGCTATATTACAGATGGGCTATGTACAGGTGCAGTGATCTGTGAACTGCTCTGACAGCTGGTGCTTAAAGCTAGTGAGGGAGATAAGAGTCTCCAGCTTCAGTGATTTTTGCAGTTCGTTCCAGTCACTGGCAGCAGAGAACTGGAAGGAAAGGCGGTCAAAGGAAGAATTGGCTTTGGGGGATGACCAATGAGATATACCTGCTGGAGTGCGTGCTACAGGTGGGTGCTGCTATGATGACCAGTGAGCCGAGATAAGGTTGGTCTTCACCTAGCAGATACTTGTAGATGCCTTGGAGCCAGTGGGTTTGGTGACGAGTATGAAGCGAGGGCCAGCCAACGAGAGCGTACAGGTCGCAGTGGTTGGTAGTATATGGGACTTTGGTGACAAAACGGATGGAAATGTGATAGACTGCATCCAATTTGTTGTGTAGAGTGTTGGAGGCTATTTTATAAATCACATCGCCGAAGTCGAGGATCAGTAGGATGGTCAGTTTTACAAGGGTATGTTTGGCGGCATGAGTGAAGGATGCTGTGTTGCGAAATAGGAAGCCTATTCTAGATTTAATTTTGGATTGGAGATGCTTAATGTGAGTTTGGAAGGGGATGTGCGGGGATACAGGTTTTCGAGGTAATTTGTGCATGTAGGTAGGGGTAAAGTGACTATTGCTGCTCCAGTTTCAACTGTTCTGCCTTCGGCTATGGAACCCTGACCTGTTCACCGGACGTGCTACCTGTCCCAGACCTGCTGTTTTCAACTCTCTAGAGACAGCAGGAGCGGTAGAGATACTCATAATGATCAGCTATGAAAAGCCAACTGACATTTACTCCTGAGGTGCTGACTTGCTGCACCCTTGACAACTACTGTGATTATTATTATTTGACCATGCTGGTCATCTATGAACATTTGAACATCTTGGCCATGTTCTGTTATAATCTCCACCCGGCACAGCCAGAAGAGGACTGGCCACCCCTCATAGCCTGGTTCCTCTCTAGGTTTCTTCCTAGGTTCGGGCCTTTCTAGGGAGTTTTTCCTAGCCACCGTGCTTCTACACCTGCATTGCTTGCTGTTTGGGGTTTTAGGCTGGGTTTCTGTATAGCACTTTGTGACATCAGCTGATGTAAGAAGGGCTATATAAATACATTTGATTTGATATTGCGTAGATAATAAACAGCGAGTAGCAGCAGTGTAAAAACAAAGGGGGGTCAATGCAAATAGTCCGGGTGGCCATTTCATTAATTGTTCAGCAGTCTTATGGCTTGGTGGTAGAAGCTAAGGAGCCTTTTGAACCTAGACTTGTCACTGTGGTACCACTTGCCATGTGGTAGCAGAGAGAACAGTCTATGACTTCGGTGACTGGAGTCTTTGACAATTCTTTGGACTTTCCTCTGACACCGCCTAGTATATAGGCCCTGGATGGCAGGAATCTTGGCCCCAGTGATGTACTGGGCTGTGCGCACTACCCTCTGTAGCGCCTTGCGGTCGGATGCCGAACAAGGCGGTGATGCAACCGGTCAGGATGCTCTCGATGGTGTAGCTGTAGAACTTTTTGAGGATATGTGGAACCATGCCAAATATTTTCAGTCTTCTGAGGGAGGTAATGTGTTGTCATGCACTATTCACGACTGTCTTGGTGTGTTTGGGCCATGATAGTTTTTTGGTGATGTGGACACCAAGGAAAGTCTCGATCCCGCTCCACTACAGCCGGGTCAATGTGAGTGGGTGCGTGTTCAGCCCACCTTCTCCTGTAGTCTACAATCATCTCCTTTGTCTTGCTCACGTTGAGGGAGAGGTTGTTGTCCTGGCACCACACTACCAGGTCTCTGATCTCCTCCCTATAGGCTGTCTCATCGTTGTTGGTGATCAGGCCTGCTACCGTTATCGTCAGTAAACTAAATTATGGTGTTGGAGTCGTGCTTGGCCACGCAGTCGTGGGTGAACAGGGAGTACAGGAAAGGATTAAGCACGCACCCCTGAGGGGCCCCAGTGTTAAGGATCGACGTGGCAGACGTGTTGTTGCCTACTCTTACCACCCCCCAGGTGGCCCGTCAGGAAGTCCAGGATCCAGTTGCAGAGGGAGGTGTTTTGTCCCAGGGTCCTTAGCTTAGTGATGAGCTTTGTGGGCACTGGTGTTGAACCCTGAGCTGTAGTCAATGAACAGCACTGTGACTGTGACCCTCCTGTGTTTCACCTCGCAACACCATTAACAGTTGTTGTAGTCTTGGGAAAGCAAAGAGTTCTGTCTGTCGGAACTGAAGCAGCAGGCAGAGAGCTTTTGTAAGAAGGGAGTGGTGGTAATAACCTGTGAAATCTGTCCAAAAGGAATTGCATTAGTAGAATATTGTGAAGAAAATTTGACTCGTGAGTACTAATCAACGGTTTGTGTTGCATTTTACTTTCACAGTTGGCTGAACTCGCATTTGAATTGTCTACAGTTGGCTTCTTTTCGGTATTATATTTATACCACCAGTTATCCATTAACCGGTGTGTGTGTAACTCCTCCCTTAATTAACACGTCTATGTAGGCCTACTTTGTTGGTTTAACTCGTTTCTGAGTGTTTATTTCATTCAGCATCCTTTTTGGATTTGTAAAGATTGCATTCAAATTAAACATGCACTCAGTGAACAAAACATTAAGTACACCTTCCTACTGTTGAGTTTGCACCCCTCCTTCCCCTTTTTGCCCTCAGAACAGCCTCAGTTCATCGAGTCATGGACTCTACAAGGTGTCAAAAGTGTTCCACAGGGATGCTGGCCCATGTGGACTTTAAATGATTCCCAGAGATGTGTCAAGTTGGCTGGATGTCCTTTGGGTGGTGGACCATTTCTTGATACACATGGGATACTGTTGTGGGGAAAACCCAGCAGCGTTGCAGTTCTTGACACAAACCAGTTCCCTCTCTGAATGGCACACATACACAATCCATGTCTTTATTGCATCAGGACTTAAACATACTTTTACCTGTCTCCTCCCCTTCCTCTGCACTGATTTTGAAGTGGATTTAACAAGTGACATTAATAAGGAATCACCTGGATTCACCTGCTCAGTCTTTCATGGAAAGAGCATGTTCATAATGTTTTGTACACTGTATTATTTGTATTATGACATAGTAGTACAAAACATAAACATTTTAAAGAAATTAAACCATTTTAATTTAAAATGTAATAAAATTGTCAGACTACAGTCACTGATTTATAGACTGCGTTCTCTGCTATCACACGGCAAGCGGTACTCTGAGCTCCAAGTCTAGGACCAAAAGGCTCCGCAACAGTTTCTACCCCCAAGCCACAAGACTGCTGAACAATTAATAAAATCGCCACCGGACAATTTTCATTGAAAATGAAAACAACTCGCAACATATTTATTTGTATTTCCCTTAGCCTCCTTTTGCCATTGAAATTCTGTTGGATCGTTTTGGCATGATGATACAAATGTTCATATATTTACATGCATATCCCTGATTGCTGGATGTATCCTCTTCAAAGTGGAGACATATGCAAATAAACGTTTTTCGTCATTGGTCAGAATAATCAAATCAGATTTGATGTCATGCTGTGGGCCAAAAACTCCACCCCACCTGAAATAAACTATAATAAATGTAAAATGTACACTAAAAGGGCATTATCATAATTTTCTAAATTTCAGAGCGTTATGGAAATATCTTTAAGAAAAACAGGAAATACATTGAGTGCACTGCCCTTTTAAAATGACAAAAAAATACATCTAAACTGTGTAGACATTATAACGGACCCTACATTTAGCTCACTAATAATCACCAAAATTAAAGCTAGACAGACAGTATCTAAAATTGCAGAAAAGATGGATAGAGGACTATCTTTGAAAATTTGGACAGCGAGGAAATATAACCCTCTTTTGGGGGCGCCCTCCGGACCTCATTGAAGACCGAATGAGGCCCCAGGTACAACATTTGTTTGACACCCCTGATCTAGTGTGTGCGTGCGTCTGTGCACGCAGTGTTTTCTGATTTAGCACTGTTAAGGTGAGCAAGAATAGTCATGCGTCATTTATCTCTGGCAGATCATGAAGCTGTACGACACTATGGAGGATCAAGAGGGACAAGCTACCAAGGTATTTCACTACATCACATTCATTAGCAGGACACCCTTATCCAGAGCGAATATGATTATACTGTCTGCTATACAGTACTTTCTGAATTTATACCTGAAATCCTTCTGCATTGACACCTAGACTAAATGACCCATTGATAAACCATACTGATGCCAGTGGTAATTCTTCTCTGTTCTTGTCTCTGTCCGGACGGGAAACAGAAGAAGGCTACTAACACTAAGAGTGATGGACAGCACAAGTCTAAAAAGCTCAAAGACAATTCAACAAACAGCGGGACCAGACAGCTGTCACTCAGTTCCTTCTTCAAGAGCCCAAAACAAGAAACTTGATCTATTTATACTTACTCACAATGAATAACAATGTTGTTTTTTATTTTATTTAAAGCTGATCAAGTACCATACAAGGACTATTACTGTGCCTTGCTGTCTGTGTTTATCCCATGAGTGGAATACTTTAAGAGCAAAAAGGGTGTCATTGAGTTGAATGCTGAATACAATTTTAAACAAATTTTAAAAAATATCAAATTGCAACAGTGGCCTCCTATACAGTTGAGGTCGGAAGTTTAAATACAACTCAGCCAAGTATATTTAAACTCAGTTTAACAATTCCTGACATTTAATCCTAGAAAATAATTCCCTGTTTTAGGTCAGTTAGGATCACCACTTTATTCTCTCTACTCACATTCTTAAAATAATGTCAGAATAATAGTAGAGAGAGGGATTTATTTCAGCTTTTATTTCTTTCATCACATTCCCAGTGGGTCAGAAGTTTACATACCCTCATCTATTTTGTGAAGTGCACCAGTCCCTCATGCAGCAAAGCACCCCCACAACATGATGCTGCCACCCCCGTGCTTCCCGGTTGGGATGGTGTTCTTTGGCTTGCAAGTATCCCCCTTTTTCCTCCAAACATAAGACAGAACTCGTCTCCTTCCTGAGCGGTATGATGGCTGCGTGTTCCCATGGTGTTTATACTTGCGTACTATTGTTTGTACAGATGAACGCAGTACCTTCAGGTGTTTGGAAATTGCTCCCAAGGATGATCCAGACTTTTGGAGGTCTACAATTTTTCTTCTGAGGTCTTGGCTGATATCTTTTGATTTCCACATGATGTCAAGCAAAGAGGCACTGAGTTTGAAGGTAGGCCTTGAAATACATCCACAGGTACACCTCCAATTTACTCAAATGATGTCAATTAGCCTATCAGAAGCTTCTAATGCCATGACATCGTTTTCTGGAATTTTCCAAGACGTTTAAAGGCACAGTCAACTTAGTGCATGTAAACTTCTGACCCAATGGAATTGTGATACAGTGAAATAATCCTGTATCCTAACAGACTTGCCAAAACTAGTTTGTTAACAAGAAATGTGTGGAGTGGTTGAAAAATAAGTTTTAATGACTCCACCCTAAGTGTATGTAAACTTCTGACTTCAACTGTATGTTGCATAAAATATGCTTTGTTCATTTAACCGCTATTGTATGATATATTGAGGTGATAATGCACGAGAAGCTGATGTTTGGAGGTGGGGTCAATATCACAAAACCATACCATTTGGACCATGTAACATTTAGCATTTTTATTACTTTTATGGAAATATTAGACTTGTATTGAAACATGTTGGCTAAGCTCCAGCACTTAGATAATTATAAGCACATTTTCAGTGAATCACCCATATGATAAGTCCACCCTGTTATGGACATGCACGTAACTGTCTTTAATTACTTTCGTAGGACTATTTTAATGATGTTTACATTTTCATAAAGCTATTGTGTACCCTTGTCAACCCTGTCCATTTGTTCAGGTCAAATATTAAAGAAATAAGAGGTTTTGTATAAGTTTTATACAAGTTTTATACAAAACCTCATCTTATTTGCACCTTATCTTTCTAAATTGAGACGGGTATTAATAATATTTTATCTAAGTTTATAATTGTGTGGTGTTGGCCGTGTCTTACTCTTTACAAATGTTTTTTTTTTTTTTTTTTACCAGGAAGGGCTCATTGAGATTTAAAATCTCCATTTCAAGAGCGTCCTGGCCAAGATAGGCAGCACCAAGTCATTACAAAAATGACAGACAAACAACAAGAAAAACTACAAGTAATCGAGTAAAAACCATAGAATTCACAAAAGTATAACAACAACAAAAAAATCCACTTGTAAGAAAAATATATTACACAAATTCTTTATATTTGACAATGTAACTGAAGTCATTTGAAAAAGATGCCAAGATAACAGGGTGCACAGCTATAACGGGACAGAACATAAATTAAATACTGAACACTAAATAGACATTACATAGTAGTACATGTAGTAACAACATTGGAACTGCTATTTAGTTACATATTCATTGTGAAAAACAACAACAAAAATACATTGCCTCTACAAAAATCATTGGAATTAGCATTAGAACACATTCCTGCCCCTCTCTTCCTCTCGCACTCACCCTCTTTCCATCTCTCCCCCCTTTCACCCCAAATTCTCTTCCAAGTGGATTTTTCCATCTGCACAGAGCGTTTATTAACAGCCTGTGGCTCTGGCATCAGACAAATGATCTGTCCATCAGAGTACCAACAAACATCTTCCTTTGGACTTGGCCAGAAGGATTTGTTGATGCCATTCTGGTGCATGCACTTCACCTTAATGCTATGTTCCTCTACATCCATGATGATCCTTCATGGTCATAATGGTCATAATTCATGGTCATAATTGACACACCACTCCCCTACGTGATTAAGTTCACTGGTGCCAGGTTGCCATGTGGTGTCAGCCTTGTCATGAGATGCAGGGAGCTGGCTAGATAATGAAGGGTCCAACATGCCACTATCCTTCTTGCACAGACAAGTAATGTCCCTGTTTTTTTTTTAAATCTGGCCTGGTGAGGCACTGATAACCTGATGAATCTTCATCATTCCTTTAATGGCATCTCAGGCAGGCATCTGAGGTGAGAAGAGATATAGCATATGATACGATATAAAGAGTAACAAACGACTTTATATATTTCAAAACTCAACCAGCTACTGTACAAGACAAATGTATGGGGGGGAAGGAGAGTTACTTCGGCTCTTGCCTCAACATCACTCTCAGTAATGAAGAACATCTCCGGAGAGGAGGAGAGGAGCCCAGGCTGATTTTCAGGAGTTGAGGGGGGGGGGTGTCTTGAGTGTCCTTTTGGATCTCTCCATTTCTTCCTTTCTGTACGCTGCACTCTGTCACTGAGTCCTTCTTCCCTATCTCTTTATCTTTCCTCCATTTCTCCCGCTCTTTCTCTAGATACTCTTTCCTTCTTTCTGGGTCAGCAGTACGTCGTTCTCGCTGTCTTTCAGCTGCACTAGGAGGAGTTGCCATTCCTTCAGAACGACCTGATTTCAACTGATATTTATTTATTCTTAAAATACTATACATGCTATATATACACTAATTATGTGATACAATTTATGAAGAAAAACATATTTTGCAACCCATTACTGCAAGATATCCATTTCTCCACCCTGTTGAGTGCATGTCCACTCTGTTACGTTACATTTTGAGCTAAAATTAGCAACTATGCTCCAAGTGATTGTGATGAAGCGAGTATAATGGTTGCCACTTGACATTTTTTTGCATTGTTTGACAAATATATTATGAAATTCCAATAACATCTTTTGTAACAGGGTGGACATGTTATGCTTTCCCACATCACCAACATATAATGATGAAAATGTACCCTGTCCAACCTGTCATTGTAGAAAATATATATTTTCTTAAAGTGCCAGTAACCACAATGTAACAGGGTGGACAACGACTTTGAGGACGTACAGAAAATAGTCAATATTCTTATAAAGAGGGCAGCATTTTACATAAAGACTATACATTTAGATAACATTTAATTTAAAAAAATAGGAAATATATATATTTTTAATGTATACATTTATTCCTAATTATTCCCATTGAAGTTGATTGAGCAGCACTTGGGACATTTAAAACTTGTCTCCTTCCACTGAAATAAAATAGGTTAAAATGTATCAAATTTACTTTGAAGTCTATGTCATTGCGCTTCTATTATCATGAAGGCATACACACATGAGGATCCTTTTTAAATTTCATCCAGTGTATATTATTTTTATATACAGTTTTGAATGATTTATCTTGAGGACAGAAAATAACACTTTTAATGATATTGACCCTGGTGTTGTTTGTCTCGGGCCGGCAAACACCGGCTTCGGGGGCATTATCCATTTTATACATAATGATTTACATATTTTAATTTACTTTATTTTGATGAATACATTCATACTATTTCATCCTTCCATAATAAGTTGCAACAGTGACCTCCTATATGGTGCTGAACGCAAACTCTAATGGTCAATAAGAACCAGTGTTGCCAACTAATTTTCAGGGGAAGTTGCTCGAGGCTGGTCAATTTGTTGCGAAAAGTTGCTAAATGAAGTTGTGATGTCATTGCGTGATGACGTCATCACGCAATAACGTAAAACTGCATCGTTACGTAGAATACACAATAACGTTACTCAAATTGGCTGGCCATCTCGGCGATAAATATGATTTGACATTTGTTAGTTTAGATTTGTTTATTTATTATCATATTTTTTATTTGTAAAAGTAATATAAACACAACACATTTTATATGATCAGATATTTTAAATTTTTAAACACAACACATTGTTTAATAATTCAATTACACTTTATTGAACAAATACATTTGATTTCTTTTCAAGTAGTAAACCTACACATTCTGAACAATTATAGTTTTAAGCAGTGTATTGGTAGTTAACATGCTACCTAACTGATCAACAATTATAGGTACAAGCTAATAACAAGGTATATATGCTATCTTATTGAACAAGCAACTTAACTCAAATAATGATGTGTGCGCTAGGCATCTCTCTCCAGCTCTCTCCGGGTTGTTGTGCTGCTTGGGTGGTTAGCTGCTCAATGGTTTCCTTCAGATATTGCCACTGTTCTCGCACACACTGCAGTACACACTGCCGCCACCAGCTGTGTGTCTCCGCCAGTTCCAGAAGGTCCACCCCTTGCATACGTACTGTAAATATGAAGAATCATAGATTGGCAAGGAAATCCTCTTCATCTTCACTGTCCAACTGCATTGTCACAGAGCTGGAACCAGCAGTAGAGGATGGAGTGGCCACAGTATGCTGCTGTGGTGCCAAACTGCAGCAGAACTTCACCTGGTAGTTTATGCTGGTAACAAGTATCACCAGCCAACTTTAGTCCGTACAGCACCAGGACTATGGATTTGAGAGTGTGCAGTGACATTCTATTTCTTAACTTTGACTTAACTTTGACTTGACCACACTCAACCTCCGCATTTGAGTGTGGCAAGGAGAGGGCAGCGAGTGCAGCTTTACACAGTTCTTCAAATGGATTTGACCCGGAAGAGTCTGTGTAGTTATTGACTTCACTCCAAAACTTGACTGTATTTTCAGTTGATTCCCACCTAAACAGATGGATGTTTCTCCTTTGAGAAACAACTGTATCAATTGTTTGGGGCTGGTATTCCAGTAGCTCAGCTACTTTAATAATTTCAGTGGTGCCTTTATTGTGCTTTAGCGTTTCCTTAACACTGAACAAGGCCATGTTTCGCAAGGCTTCAAGGTTGTCTTGGAGCCTTGCTTAAAGCAACAATGCAGTTGATGCGTTATTTTAAACATACAACTTATTCTATAAACTTCTCATCCCCCACATCTGATGTTACCCTTTTGAGAAAATAAGGAGCCAGTACTCCCCTAATCATTTCTGTGCACTTGGTGCGGTGCATTTGGAAGTTTGTTGCTGCCACAGAATCTGAAAAGGCAGCTCTGCAAGCCATACCTAAATGGTCGCATGCAAGCAGCGAACAATGCTTCACAATGGCCATTGCCATATTAGCTTCTGCGCTTTTGCTGTTATCCACTTTCTTAACCAACTGTGATCATGTATACTGCGTTGTGGAGTTGTTCGGTTTTGATTTATTAATATACTTTGCTGTAGCACAATGTTTTTTGATGTCATACATTTTTTCAAGCATATCTGATTTGCAGTACGCACAGTATGCCCGACAATCATCCCCAATTACTGGCTTCAGCCACCCTTTTAAATTCAGGTACAGACTCCCACTCTTTTCTGTACTTCTGGTTGTACAATTGTGATTGAGACATGTTGATTGATGTTGTAAGTTCTGTTCAAGATCAAACATTTGTGACCAACTATATTCATTGGGTTTGTCTCGTCGAACGCATACTACTGCTGCTGCAGTCAGCCACAGTGTTGGCAACTGATTTTCAGGGTGTTGCTCAAGGCAGGTTGATTTGTTGCTAAAAGTTGCTAAATGACGTTGTGATGTCATTGCGTGATAACGTAAAACTGCGTCATTACGTAGGATACACAATAACGTTACTCAAATTGACTGGCCATCTGCAAAAAATATGATTTGACATTTGTTCAGGTACAGACTACCACTTTTTTCTGTGTATCTGGCTGTACAATTTTGATTGTTGTAAGTTCTGTTCATGATAAAACATTCGTTACCAACTATATTCATTGGGTTTGGCTCATCGAACCCATGCTATTGCTGCTGAAGTCAGCCAACAATTATTTGCAATTTGCTGAAATTGCTGCTGTCCTGCTGCTGACGTCACTCACAATGCACTTTTGTGTTGCACTTTTGTGTTGTAACTGAGTGTGTGACAGAAAAAAAATCGTTTTTGTGTAATTTAGAGAGAAAATGCGTGCATTTTAGCGTTTGAGACACTTCAAAAGTTGCTTAAAGTTCCACATTTATTTTTAAAGGGTGGATGATATATTTATATTTATTATATTTCTACATTTGTTTCTAGGTGCTGTTTGAAAAAAAGTTGCCAGGGTACTCTGAAAAGTTGCTGAATATAGCAACAAAATTGCTAAATTGGCATCACTGATAAGAACTGCGAATTCCATATTCTTGAAGAACTTTGCGTTACCTGCCTATATGAGCTGTTGTCACATTGTCCAATCAAAATGCTGTGTGGAGCGGGCGCTGTCACCAGTCCAACGCTTTCGTCGGGTAAGTGCAGTTCATTCACGTTGCACAGCTCTGTATTTGATTTATTCCTCCGAAAAGCTTAACCTAAATATATTCACAAATATGGATGTTTATAACTATATGAATTTATGGCGCGCCTGAAACGCCAAGAAAACCGAATGAAATGTACGCTAACAATGTTATTACTTGCGTACTAAAACAATGTTTAAAGTCCAGATGCATCGAGGTTATACTGCACCTCTCTCATGTGCCAGCAATTGACAAATTGTTTGATTTCAGTGAATTGTATCAGACTGACCAAGGTATATAGAATGTGAAATGGGAAAGTGTAAATCCTACACTTTGGTCGTTGTGTGGTCTGTCTCACAACTTGATTATGCAAAGAGTGACTCACCTCCGTCGTTAATTATCAATGACCAACGTTCTGTTCCAACAGTGTCAAATGGCTTCAACATGGCAAAGCGTTCAGTCCATGCGCCAGTGGATTTTAGAGAATGGAGGTATTTTCAGAATTTGTGTACAGTCTTTATGATAGGCTACTGTTAATTAAAAGTGCACTCATTTCCTTCAGCCTGTCCTATCAGGAGAATATAAAACCTACAGCAATTCTTACATAATGGCTGCTTTGTGGCCAAGAACACAGTACATCACAGGACTGACATGAAAATTGGATTATCTAGTTGCAATTGATACACGCACTGCAGAACATGCATCACTAGCCTCCCTCACACAGTCAACAGATATCGGAATATAGGCTACTACAAATCCAATCAATCCATGTATTGATTAGTGCACTAACGTATTCATTAGTGCACTCCGTTTCAAACTGTAGCCAAATGTCTTGCAACAGAACGTGAACATGAGTGGCTCTTATTGGACAAGTTCAGGTTGCCCCTTCATGTTTCAGTCTGCTTTCTTCTGTTTAGTGCCTCGTGAATATGACTCAGTCGTATGTATTAGTACAACAGTGATGTGTTTCAGATAAAAGGACAGACCCATGGCTACTGGTCTACTCCCCCATGCCAGTGGCCATTATATTCCTCCTCTATCTTGGTGTGGTCTGGGCTGGGCCCAAGCTGATGAAACGCAGGGAACCAGTTGATCTCAAGGCTGTACTCATTGTCTACAACTTCGCCATGGTCTGCCTGTCTGTCTACATGTTTCATGAGGTGTGCTTTTCCTACTCCCGTCAAAAATGTGTGTGTCTGTGGCAGCCACAGAACTGGGAATCATTATGCTTTATAATGACATGTTTCACCTGTTTTATAAGTGCTTTGACGTTGCAGTTCTTGGTCACGTCCTTGCTGTCTAACTACAGTTACCTGTGTCAACCTGTGGATTACAGCACTAGTCCACTGGCGATGAGGGTGAGAGTACATCTGAAAACTCCCTATTGTACAACAACCATTGGACCTCTGATATAGTTGACCTAAGTGGCCTAACTCTGTTTCTTCACCAGATGGCCAAAGTATGCTGGTGGTTTTTCTTCTCCAAGGTCATAGAATTGGCTGACACGGTAAAACACATTTAAAATCAGGGTCGCATTCACTAGGCACCAAACTGAGGAAAAAGTACTGAAATGGGGAGCGACTGCTTAACAAACATTTGTTTTCCATTCCAAAACTTTTTCTTACTGTATGCACTAATGAATATAGCCCAGGCCAGGATTAGCATCAGAGTCAAGAGAAACACTGGAAGTCCATTCTAAACCCATTTCAAACTCTTAATTGGCAGGTGTTCTTCATCCTGAGGAAGAAGAACAGTCAGCTGACTTTTCTGCATGTCTATCACCATGGCACCATGATCTTCAACTGGTGGGCAGGGGTCAAGTATCTGGCAGGAGGCCAATGTAAGTCTTGCATGACAAAGACTAGGGCTGCGGTCCAAACATTTAAAAGATACACCCTCGTCCACTTACCCTCACCTTATGCCCTTGGGGGGAATCCCAGTCGCCATTTGGAGGGTGGTCCAAATGATTAGCCAAGCAAGGGAAGTTTGCAACATAAGCCCCTAAGCCCTCGTCTTTGCGAGTGTACAATTATGTTCACTCCGGGGCATGAAACTTCCCATAATTCAATTCACTACGATTGTACATCCACTAAGAAAAGTCAGCGAAAACTTAAAAACAACATCAATGGAGAAGTCAAGTAAAAACTAATGCAAATAAGTTAGAAATTGTGCTACGAATGATGGCACAAACGTCTCGTAAAAAGTAAATATGTTTTTGTTTTTGGTTAGCTTTTTGAAATTGTAGAAATAAAACATTTTCCTTCTTCAGAAGTTCCAGCTAGGCAGGCTAACGTCAGTTAATTTGCTAGCTATCATACAGTAGGCGTATATTAATAATGATATATTTAATATAAGTGGACATGCACTCCTAATTGACTGTAGCGCATATAAAGCACCCCTAAACTACCTGTGTCTGAAAACACAATCATCGCGGGATGAACAAGTGACGAATTTCCAGCCAAGGGTGGTCCATTTAAAAAATCGTTCATTCCTCCCTTGCCCCGCAAGTGTACACTCGTCAGACGTGTCCACTTCATTTGAGGGCGGAGGGGATAGGGTGTGTGTGTGTCTAAGTGTTTGGACCGCAGCCCAGGAGTTTTTCCTAATCACATGCCCTGACCAGGGAAAACTCTGGGCCATACTTGTTAATGCCATAGATTTGTTCAATACCTGTTTCATTAACATCTTATAACATTTTGTTATCAACTCCCGGGTAGGCACTTCTCATTACCTGGGAGAATATTCATAAAAGTATCACAATTGTATCCTATAACAAATTGTCCAAACCTGTCATGACGTAGAGGTTGTGCAGCAGATGGCCGAGACGTTTCGTGTTCCTCTGTCTCCTCATAGCGTTCTTCATCGGCCTGCTCAATACATTTGTGCACATCGTGATGTACTCTTACTACGGACTGGCTGCCCTGGGGCCTCACACGCAGAAGTACTTATGGTGGAAGCGCTATCTGACCTCACTGCAGCTGGTTAGTGGCTTTAGCTTCAGCTCGGGATACATCTAGTAGGGCTCAAACATAAAGTGGGTAGGCTTGCACTTGGGCCTCATATCCTGAACCTAGATTAAGCCTAACCGTGGATGGAAAAAACTACTTCAATGGAGAAATGTCTTTGAGCATGCTTTTTAATCCAGGACTAGGCTTAATCTGTGTCCAAGAAACTGGCCCTTTGAGTCTGTGGATGAGATTCTTTGGGAGTTTAGGGTATTGGTACAAAACAGATCATGTCTATGAATGGATATAGTGTAATAACGTATCTGAAAACTTTCTGAACCCGAACCAATGTTCTGCCGCCTGGTGTTTCAGCTCCAGTTTGTCCTGTTGACCACTCACACTGGCTACAACCTCTTCACTGAGTGTGACTTCCCAGACTCCATGAACGCTGTGGTGTTTGCCTACTGTGTCAGTCTCATTGCTCTCTTCAGCAACTTCTACTATCAGAGCTACCTCAACAGGAAGAGCAAGAAGACATAAAGGCTATGGACAATCACGCACTCACTGTGTCGTGCTGTACCTGAATTGAATTCACTATCAAATGTAAAACATTTTTAATACAGTATCTGGAGATGCGTTGTTTTTGTGAAGCGTTCTACAATGTTCCCTATGGTCTCTACTTCCCACTGGGCGGACGTTAATTCAACGTCCACTCCACATTGGTTTGACGTGATTTAATTTCAATTGCGTGGAAACCATGTTGATTCAACCAGTGTGTGCCCAGTGTGTTATTGATGGCCTTGACTGGCTGTGTACCAATGAATACATCTTTGTCATTCATTGAAAGGAACGAGACTGACATGGGTATTTTTGTTTGTCACGTAATGCGCTATACAGCTTAAGTGTAGAGTTAGAGGAGACATTTTGCAGATTGTCTCAATTCAGCGGCATTACTTTTCAGAGTGCTAGCGTGAAACATTTGGTTTGTATGCAACATTTGAGAATGCCCACAAGAGGGCAGAGTCTGTCTATGGTTGGTGCTTCACTTACCAGCGTGTCAACTGCAGTGGAACTGTTCGCCACTTATCTAATTTGCCTGCCACTTGAAAATTCCCATATGTATACACTACTTTATGTGGTACTGCTGGTTATATCTCGGGCACATACCTTTCACATTATAGCAGATATATTGTGCTTTAGTTAATTGAAACTTGTAATTAGGCAAGAATCGTGCAATTTGTGCTATAACCATGTAATAACACTAAGTGAGGATCATCGGAAAATGAGAAGAATTCCTGAACACTGTTTTATTTGAATGCTCCCATAATTAAAATGGTCTTCTTTTACTGTGACATGGCATTACCCGGCACCTGCGATAATTCCATAGATGTGCATACCACCGTAAGAAGAGTCACCATCTGTATTATTGTAATAGCATTTATTTCTTAAACTTGGGAATAACAAACATTCAGAAGATCGCTTTAAACAAACTGTACATTTATACACATGATAAAGTAGATTTGACTGTGTTCCAGAATATTTCACGAATGACCATCCACCACCCCTCCATTTACCATCCAGAAATATCTTAAGACAATTCAAACAAATAAACAAACACAAAAAAAAACAAAGGAATGCAAACAATACATTTATTTTCCACTGTTATAAACAACACGGCAAAATGATATATATTTGTCAACATTTCAGTTCTTAGTAGATTGAATGATGTAGAGACGGAAGGAGAGAGGAAAGGGGAGGGAGTTCTGGAGTAAGTCATGTCTCCGTTTGAAATGTGTCCACTTGGTATCTGTTCGGGCAGGGCTGTAGGGAGCTCTGTCGTACTACAGAGGTACGACAGTTCTTTCAGAGCAGTAGAAAAAGCTACAAAGGATGGCCATTGACCAGCGGAACCATGGAATAACGGATTATACTAGGGTCTATCTCAATACTCTAAAATTGCCTTTCCCAGTCCCCCTTCCCTTCATCCACCCTGATCTAACAAAAACAAGCAACACAGAGGTCTGGAAGCTACCGATTGGCTTGCTTTCACTCAGCTTGTTTCCTCTAGATCAGTACAAACTGGAACGGAGATCAAGGAAAGGCTATCACCTCAGACTATTGAAATGCATACTCCATGAGAGGCCTGTATAACGGTACATAGGGCAGCATCCGGTCCTCTATGTCTCTGTGTAGACAGAGGACATCTGGCTCAGGCTGCGGTCGAAGCTGTTCACCTGGAAGAAGATGCTCTCCTCTGGGCTGGAGGAGAACTGGCACCCCCCTGGCCCCTGGAGGTCCTGGGCCAAGCTGAAGCCTGAGGAAGGAGAAGTCATGACTCCTTAGATACAAGCTTTGATGCTACGCTTAGGTGTGTGTGTGCGTGTGGTTGATCTAACCGACATCAAGATATCTTAAAATTCTGTCTTAAAAAAAGTCATAAATTGCCTTATCACACAGGCACATACAAGATACTTCTTGTTTCGGAAGTGAAGAAGTAGGCGAAAAGACAGAATAAACACTAAAATGCAGAAAAAGGGGTGCGATGGAGAATAATGACAGGGAAGCACATGAAATGTCAGAGGAGGAGGATGAAAAGGAGGAAGTAGAGGTGATATATCCTAGAGGCTCACCTGCCGCAGAGCCACCGTTGGTGCTGGACATGTGGAAGCCATTGTGTTGGTGGGAAGTGTAGCCATGTGAGTCCGCTGGTAAGTGAACACCACTCACAGACTGCTCCATTCTGTAGGAGTCTCCAAAATGGAAGCAGCTCTGAAAGCTGCCTTGGTAATCTAAGGAGAGAAAGAAGGAGAGAGTGGAGAATTGAAATAGAATTACTAGAATGGGAAAAGCCCTTCTCCCCATGGCAATTTAACTGGAACACTCATGGATACACTAAAAATGGCTGCTAGACGCAAAGACTTGAATGGGAATTCATTTGATTTATTTATTTAACCTTTATTTAACTAGGCAAGTCAGTTTAGAACAAATTCTTATTTACAATGATGGCCTACCAAAAGGAAAAAGGCCTCCTTCGGGGCCAGGGGATTCAAAATAAAAATACAAATATAGGACAAAACACACATCAGCACAAGAGAGACAACACAACACTACATAAAGAGAGACCTAAGACAACACAGCATGGCAGCAACATATGAAAGCACAGCAACGGTAGCAACACAATATGGTAGCAGCACAAAACAGGGTACAAACATTATTGGGCCCAGGCAACAGCACAAAGGGCAAGAAGGTAGAGACAATAATATATAACGCAAAGCAGCCACAACTGTCAGTAAGAGTGAGGTAAAGGGGGGGGTAGAAAAGGAAATAAAAGTGTATGAAAGGGGCATTCCTTGTGACCATACAATATGGTATGTTAAGGAGTGATTATTATGTTTGCAAAGTGATTCCATATACTGTGTGGCTTCGAGTTATTATAACGCTACATTTGTGTTAGCGCGCTAACTCTTCCAGTTCCTCAGTGGTAGCGTTTGTCAATTGTCCCCCTTCTCTTTTTCTACTCAAGTAATGATAATGTGAAAGCAACCCATTCTGGAGCGCTTTACGCAACTCCCCGACCACAGCGTGGTTTGAGAGACGTCCATGCGTAGATCTTTAACAGGGAAAGCTGTGTTTAAGGCATTAGGGAGCGGGTCTGGAGTGACAGCTAACTAGAGCAGCCTTGGTGGAGCTCTGAGAGAGAGAGACAGCTGACTACAGAAGGCAGCGTTTTGTTGGCTAATTCAGAGCAGAGGAGGCTTCCGCCTGTGGTTTCGCCTGCTCTGTCTCTCTGACAGCAATCTTCTCTCTCTGCGCAACGCTAAACGCTCTGACAGACCATGGGCCGCGTCCCAATTCTACAACACCGCTTCCTCTACTTGTGTCCTTTCATGTTCATATGGTGGTAAAGTGTGAGGCCTATTCCATGGAATGGAATGTTTTAAAAGGTGCCGTTAGACATGTATTGCATAGAACTGCTTGCATGATCTATTCTACATGACAGAAAGTTGAGTCGGTAGCGTACAACACATTTGAATCTTTAACCAATGCTCTGAGGCTTCCAGCCCACTAAATAGTCCAGTTGGGTTGTATTGAGTCTGGTCAGGGCTGATCTTACCGTCACTGGCAGCCTGGTGGTGGTAATGAGAGTAGGGCTTGTGGTGGGGGTGGATGTGCTGCTGCTGCTGCTTCTCCAAGGGAGGAGGAGTGCCTGTACCCTTCATCCCTGGGGAGAGGAGAGGACCCGACACCCTGCAGGAGAGTGAGAGTGAGAGACATAATTCATTGTCTAATTTCCAAATAGTTATGCATAATCAGATGCTCAAAAGTGCATCAAGACAATGGTTCCCTGTGTGCACTCTAACAACTGTGGCTACATATGATTTGTTGAATCAAATGTCTCACTTTATCAAAGTGCTACGCACTCGGCAACACGTGATCTAACCGACACACTGGGGCAGTTAAAGAGTCCTGAACACCCCTCAGAAGAACACATGTTGGACTGTATGTACTGTAGTCAGTAAATGGAAACGTCCTCCACCTATCACATGTTACGATCTAAAGTCAACAAACACGAGAGGGTGCATTTGACTGAAACTGAGCTCCCCGTTTCCTTTAACTCCTTGCCTTGTGGCGTGGGAGGAGAAAGCCTATTCGTGTTTACTTTCTCCAATATTTTAGAGATGGCATATGAGCATGACATGTTTGTCACAGAACGGCTCGGGGCGGGCAAGCAACGACCAATGCTTCCTCATAGGCTTTCTGGATTGTGATGAAGTAAATCAAGCTTTGTCCGTGGTGGTATTAGACACAGATGTGTGCAAGCAAATAGTTAGAAACGTTAAGCCGAATAGCTCCAACTAGACGGGACTGTGCCAAATACCCGAAAGATCTGTGGAGTGTATTTCCCATGTTCTTCAGTTCACACTTCAAAGGGTCACACTTTGTGTTGAATGCACCGCATTTCACAGAGGAAGGAAAACAACAACAAGGGGTTGAATTGCTTTTTAAAATAGAGTTATAACTAACAGATGGGAACTTGTACCAACCGCTTGAATTCGAAACATGGTTACGCTATTAGGACGTTGGAAAAACCTGCAATCAACGTGAAAGAAGTCATGGAACGCAGTGGGTTGTTGGTGAACTTCTATTGCATTCAAGCGTTGTGACAGCAGATTGTCAAAAGGATACTCTTACACAAATACTGTCCCAGGAACCTTACATAAATACTATCACAGAAAGCATCAATTGGATGTCATCCATTCAGCTCTTCTACCTATTCAGAAAGCTGCACTCACTTTTTAATCTAACCTCTTCCTGCTGTGTCCAGTCATTTACATTTCAAACAACAGGAAATGTCAGATTATTTTTAATGTAGCATTCTACAATATACAGTTGAAGTCGGAAGTTTACATACACCTTAGTCAAATACATTTCAATGCAGTTTTTCCACAATTCCTGACATTTAATCCTAGTAAACATTCCCTGCCTTAGAGGTCAGTTAGGATCACCACTTTATTTTAAGAATGTGAAATGTCAGAATAATAGTAGAGAGAATGATTTATTTCAGCTTTTATTTCTTTCATCACAATCCCAGTGGGTCAGAAGTTTACATACACTCAATTAGTATTTGGTTAACTAGGGTCAAACGTTTCGGGTAGCCTTCCACAACCTTCCCACAATAAGTTAGGAGGAATGGGCCAAAATTCACCCAACAGAGCTGGTGTAACTGAGTCAGGTTTGAGTCACGGTTGGGATGGTGTTCTCCTCATTGCAAGGCTCCCCCTTTTTCCTCCAACCACAACGATGGTCATTACGGCCAAACAGTTCTGTTTTTGTTTCATCAGACCAGAGGACATTTTTCCAAAAAGTACGATCTTTGTCCCCATGTACAGTTGCAAATCGTAGTCTGGCTTTTTTATGGCGGTTTTGGAGCAGTGGCTTCTTCCATGCTGAGCGGCCTTTCAGGTTATGTCGATATAGGACTCGTTTTACTTTGGATAAAGATACTTTTGTACCTATTTCCTCCAGCATCTTCACAAGGTCCTTTGCTGTTGTTCTGGGATTCATTTGCACTTTTTTTTTTTTTTTTTTGCACAAAGTACGTTCATCTCTCAGAGACAGAACGCATCTCCTTCCTGAGCGGTATGATGGCTGCGTGTTCCCATGGTGTTTATACTTGCGCACTATTGTTTGTACAGATGAACGTGGTACCTTCAGGTGTTTGGAAATTGCTCCCAAGGATGAACCTGACTTGTGGAGATCTACTATTTTTTTTCTTAGGTCTTGGCTGATTTCTTTTGATTTTCCCATGATGTCAAGCAAAGTGGCACTGAGTTTGAAGGCAGACCTTGAAATACATCCACAGGTACACCTCCAATTTACTCAAATTATGTCAATTAGCCTATCAGAAGCTTCTAAAGCCATGACATAATTTTCTGGAATTTTCCAAGATGTTAAAGGCACAGTCAACTTAGTGTATGTAAACTTTTGACCCACTGGAATTGTGATACAGTGAATTATAAGTGAAATAATCTGTCTGTAAACAATTGTTGGAAAAATTACTTGTGTCAAGTAGATGTCCTGATTGACTTGCCAAAACTATAGTCTGTTAACAAGAAATTTGTGGAGTGGTTGAAAAACTTGTTTATGCATGTTGTCACACCCTGACCATAGTTTGCTTTGTATGTTTCTATGTTTTGTTTGGTCAGGGTGTGATCTGAGTGGGCATTCTATGTTACATGTCTAGTTTGTCTATTTCTATGTTTGGCCTGATATGGTTCTCAATCAGAGGCAGGTGTTAGTTATTGTCTCTGATTGGGAACCATATTTAGGTAGCCTGTTTGGTGTTGGGTTTTGTGGGTGATTGTTCCTGTCTCTGTGTTTGCACCAGAGGGCTGTTTTGGTTTTTCACATTTCTTGTTTTGTTAGTCTATTCATGTATAGTTTCTTTATTAAAGAACCATGAATAATAACCACGCTGCGTTTTGGTCCGCCTCTCCTTCGACTCAAGAAAACCGTTACAGAATCACCCACTACAACAGGACCAAGCGGCGTGGTGACAGGCAGCGGCAGCAGGAGCAACAAAGTCTGGATTATACGACTTGGGAGGAAATAGACAGGTGGACAGTCGACCCAGGAAGAGTGCCGGAGCCCACCTGGGATTCGCTGGAGCAGTGCGAAGAGGGGTATAGGAGAATGGAGTTGGAGAGACAAGCACGGCGGCGCGGTAGGAACCCCGAGAGTCAGTCCCAAAAATGTATTGGGGGGGGGGCACACATGAAGTGTGGCGAAGCCAGGTAGGAGACCTGCGCCAACTTCCTGTGCTTACCGGGGGGCGAGAGAGACCGGGCAGGCACTGTGTTATGCGGTAGAGCGCATGGTGTTCCCAGTGCGGGTGCATAGCCCGGTGCGGTACATACCAGCTCCGCGTATCGGCCGGGCTAGAGTGAGCATCGAGCCAAATGCCATGAAGCCGGCTCTACGCATCTGGTCTCCAGTGCGTCTCCTTGGGCCGGCTTACATGGCACCAGCCTTGCGCACGGTGTCTCCGGTTCGCCTGCATAGCCCAGTGCGGGCTATTCCACCTCGCTGCACTGGCAGGGCGGCCGGGAGCATTCAACCGGGTAAGGTTGGGCAGGCTCGGTGCTCAAGAGCTCCAGTGCGGCCTGCACGGTCCGGTCTATCCAGTACCACCTCCACGCACCAGTTCTCCGGTGGCAGCTCCCCGCACCAGGCTTTTTGTGCGTGTCCTCAGCCCAGTACCACCAGTGCCAGCACCACGCATCAGGCCTACAGTGCGTCTCGCCTGTCCAGCGCTGCCGGAGCCTTCCTCCTCTTCAGCGCTGCCGGAGTCTCCCGCCTGTCCAGCGCTGCCAGAGCCTTTCTCCTCTCCAGCGCTGCCGGAGTCTCCCGCCTGTCCAGTGGGGGGGGTACTGTCACACCCTGACCATAGTTTGCTTTGTATCTTTCTATGTTTTGTTTGGTCAGGGTGTGATCTGAGTGGGCATTCTGTTACATGTCTAGTTTGTCTATTTCTATGTTTGGCCTGATATGGTTCTCAATCAGAGGCAGGTGTTAGTCATTGTCTCTGATTGGGAACCATATTTTGGTAGCCTGTTTGGTATTGGGTTTTGTGGGTGATTGTTCCTGTCTCTGTGTTTGCACCAGATAGGGCTGTTTTGCTTTTTCACATTTCTTGTTTTGTTAGTCTATTCATGTATAGTTTCTTTATTAAAGAACCATGAATAATAACCACGCTGCGTTTTGGTCCGCCTCTCCTTCGACTCAAGAAAACCGTTACACATGTAAACCTCTGATATCAACTGCACATATGGAAATCCAGTAGGCCCTTGTCAGTATTAAAGGAGATTCGGGTGATACATTTAAGATGTCTTCTGAGTGCATTTCAACCCCCCTCAAAAAATCATGGCTATTTTTTGAAGAGAAAAATAATTGTACTTCATCCATTTGCAGAAACAAATATCACATTCCTGCTCTGCTCCCAACACCTAACTTTGAACAAAACAGATATCCAGACCAGTAAGACACAAATCTCTATAAGGAGGCAAAATCTCCTCACAAATATTCAACAGCCACTTAGTACCCTTTTCCAGTTGCGTTTCAAGAATGCCAACACATAAACTGTTGCTGTGTTACTATGTGCCGTGGATGGATGCATATGGTTTGCAGTATGGGCTCTGTGAATGTGATGACAGAGAGTTGCCGGAGGCAGCGGAGCCCTCAGATGACTGCTCACCTCTAAGGCCAGGATGACATAGCTCTAACTGTGTGAGAAAGCTAGGTCAGTACCACCCAGTGTTACCACCTGGCACAGCCTTTCTACACCCCACAGGAACAGATTATGTTTCAGGCACAGCCAGGGCTCCCTTGAAAAATAGATTCTAATCTCAATGGGCATCACCTGGTTAAATAAAGGATGCATACGTGAATAAATAAGGCTATGTCTAATAAAAGAAAGACGTGCTAGAGATAGGTATTTCGACTGTGTACATAGATAGACCTTTCTATTTGAAACCTCACCGTACACTGACAACGGACTCACGCACCTCCTCTTATGCTACCACATATCCTAAAGCAAACCCTCTCTGTCGCTCTCCTGCCTCTTGAGCTTAGAGAGCCGCACGCCTCTCCACTGAACACACACGGAACCATTTGAACCAGCGCAGTGTCGAACCAACGTCTTCTCCCTGCCTAGCGTTAGCATTAGAGCATTAGAACGCTTGCTAGCAGCGAGCGTGGCTAATCCGTCCATTGGCACGGGCCCAGTGCCGCGGCCATGTGTTTCTGCGGAGAGCGGCGCTCCCCCGGGAGCTGCTGTCAGCACAAACTCAGGAAACAGTTATACTGTTCATATTTTTACAAGCAGCCTCTATGTGCAGCTAAAGTGAATCATAAGCTAATCACTGCCAGCTGCCGCACGCTCAGGCTCAAGGAATGAGGGGAATCTTTCATACGCTGCACCGAGTATAAATCTCTCCCCTGGTATTCACCTTCCCTGATAATCCTCCATCCTCCTTCTCCTCCTCCTCCTGTCATTACTGCCTTTTTCCAACCGGCCGTCCCTGACCCCTTCTTCTGCTGTGAAGGAGTAGTTTAACCCCTGACCCCTGAAAGATTGACATAGAGGCTATTAACAGATAGGCTACTGGCTATTGGTCGAGATCAGGGGCGGGATGACGAGGGCCGGGGAGAGATGTTGGGGTGAGCGTTTCAGATTGACGGGGTGAGTGTAAAAGAACTGAGGGCCAAGTGTTTGAGGGACCTCACTGTTTGGAGCATTCAGCCAGATAAGCTTTGACTCCGATTACTGGAAATAGTACAGTGGATAGACTATGGTTCAGTGACTGTGACTCAATTGACCTGATTTTGTGAATATGACCCAGTTAACCTAATGTATAATACTGAGTGAATATGACTAAGGTAATACGTCAAAGTGAACATGATGATGCAATCTCTATTGCACTCCACGCTGCCCTTTCCCACCTGGACAAAGGGAGCACCTATGTGAGAATGCTATTCATTGACTACAGCTCAGCGTTCAACCCCATAGTGCCCACAAAGCTCATCACTAAGCTAAGGATCCTGGGACTAAACACCTCCCTTTGCAACTGGATCCTGGACTTCCTGACGGGCCGCCCCTAGGTGGTGAGGGTTGGTAGCAACACATCTGCCACGCTGATCCTCAACACTGGAGGCCCTCAGGGGTGCGTGCTCAGTCCCCTCCTGTACTCCGTGTTCACCCATGACTGCATGGCCAGGCACGACTCCAACACCATTATTAAGTTTGCAGACGACACAAGAGTGGTAGGCCTGATCAACGATAACGATGAGGCAGCCTATAGGGAGGAGGTCAGAGACCTGGCCGGGTGATGCCAGAATAACAACCTATCCCTCAACGTAATCAAGACAAAGGAGATTATTATGGAATAAAGTAAAAGGAGGACTGAGCACACCCCCATTCTCATCGACAGGGCGGTAGTGGAGCAGGTTGAGAGCATTAAGTTCCTTGGTGTCCACATCACCAACAAACTAGAATGGTCCAAGCACACCAAGACAGTCGTGAAGAGGGCACAACAAAACCTATTCCCCCTTAGGAGACTGAAAAGATTTGGTATGGGTCCTCAGATCCTCAAAAGATTCTACAGCTGCAACATCGAGAGCGTCCTGACTGGTTGCATCACTGCCTGGTACGGCAACTGCTCGGCCTCCGACTGCAAGGCACTACAGAAGGTAGTGCGTACAGCCCAGTACATCACTGGGGCTGAGCTTCCTGCCATCCAGGACCTCTACACCAGGCGGTGTCAGAGGAAGGCCCTAAAAATTGTCAAAGACCCAAGCCACCCCAGTCATAGACCGTTCTCTCTGCTACCGCATGGCAAGCGATACCAGAGTGCCAAGTCTAGTGGGTGTGTGTGTGTCTGTCAACCCCTCTTTTACGCTGCTGCTACTCTCTGTTTATCATCTATGCATAGTCACTTTAACTATACCTACATGTGCATATTACCTCAATTAGCCCGACTAACAGCACATTGACTGTACCAGTACCCCCTTTACTTATCTATTGTTTACCTAATACCTATTTTTTTTACTTACAAATGGCACTTTTGGATAGGGCTTGTATGTAAGCATTTCACTGTAAAGTCTACACCTGTTGTATTCGGCGCACGTGACAAATAAACTTTGATTTGATTCCGGGAATACGATTTGACTCAGTAGACATAGACTGAGCCCTGCAATAAACTTGGCTTCGTGAACCTCTACGACAGAGCAAACGGATCAGGACGATGCATTCCAACCTGGACACTGTAACATCATCCTGGGGCTAAAGCAATCCAGTCAAAATGATTCACATTCCTACAACCCTGGCAGGTATGTAAGGAGGACATGGACGTTATCAGCACTGGACTATCTGTCAGGTTATATACAATCTATAATAAGCAAAAAAATACAATTGGCAGTGATGCAATCCTTCGCCGTTCTAGGATCTGTCCTCTAAGGCTCGGTTCTGTCTACAAGGTTGAGGGGGATGGAAAGATGGGAAGAAAGACGGAAAAGAGATGGATGCTCAGGATGAAGATTCATGAAGAAAGTTGCTCTGCTCCTCGTTCGTCTTCCTTCACCTGCCCTTCCTGTCCCACTGGGGACCATGGATCAGATCCCCTTCCGCCCCCCCGGCGGCCCACCATTAAGCCCCTCTGATGGATGGGCATGGGCGGCTTGGCGCGGGACGGTGGGAACGCGCCTGGTTCTGGTTAGCGCGCTAAAGCCACGCGTGAGAGACGGGCCGTGCTGAGCTAAGCTAACCCTACGGCCCAAGACGAAGCAGTCGAGGAGCTTTTCCTGGGCCGATAAAAACTCTCTGTTAGTTTTAGTGAGATCACCTCTGAAAACACTGGAGGAAACACTGAAACACTACATAAATGCCATCCCTGGTGAAGGAATATTGACTTTGAATTGTCTGAATTGTTCTTTGAATCAGCCATTTAGCAAAGGCAGTTCAAAACCACGATTCGTCCTACTACTACCACGTCCAGAAACGTGTATATATGACTCCGGCCTGTCTGTTGAATTAATGACTATGATGGAATGTTTTTGTTTGACTTGGGAGATTTGATACTCCGTGCAGATGATTTAGGGGTGATAATGAATGGAGGGAGGGATGGATGGACGGATGGATTGATGGCATGGAGTTACTCGCTGACTATGAATGACTGTCTCCCTTCAGAACCGTATCTCTTAATGCCGTCTCTGCAGCCACTCTAATTCAATTAGATCGTGTCAATCACAGTTCCTTGTACTCCACAAGGTACCAAACCATGTCAAACTAATATTTGCCGAGGGGCTCTAATATCAATACACAGGAAAAATTCTGTCTGCCCTGCCCCTGTAATTATAGAATGGCATATGGTAAAGAGGCACTGAATGACAACCTTTACCACCCATCGTCGCTCACAAGCCCCTCACCAACTGTAGAAAGGCCGTGTCTGTGAGAGAAGCCCCGAATGTCTCTAGCTCCTGCTCCGAGCTCCATATGCATGCCACGGGTCACAGAAATCATATTTTAACTGCCATATTTTAATATCAGCTTCAGAAAAATGACACTGATATTTACAAAGTCAAATTTGTCTAAATGGCCCATTTGAGCCAGAGTAAACACATTTAACTATGAGGTCAGAGGCTGCCGCAGCACTAGAGTCAGGTTAGTTAGATAATTTTGTCAAAATGTTGAATGTCCTGCTAAACCGTTTGGGAAAAACAAGTGCTGCACGGCTATTGACTTTGGCAGCGGCCTGTATACTCAAGGCTTTAAACATGTAAATCAAATGCTCAATCTTCAGGCAAATGTGAGTAGACGTTTCATACGCAGCTTGTTGTAGGTCCTGGCACAACTCTCTCTCAGATGGGCAGATAAATCTGTGCAGTTACTGTATGTATGTGTATAGTACATGCATTTTTGGTCAGGTATCGCAATTTGATGAAATCCACAAATTGCTGCAATTCTCGCAATGAAACGCTGTCATCACATCACAGACGTACAAGTAGGAGCTTTGGGTGGGCAAAGAGACAGGCGTGGACAAGAACGATCACTTAGGCACTTGATCTTCATTTGTATGGAAACTTAGGAAGAATTCTCCACTTACATCATCCACTCACAGCGGTATATTTCAAATGGTCCTCATCAACCTTACTGAAAAACAGACCCCTGTCTCACTTCCAATGTCTCATCATGTTGGTGTGTGTGTGTATGTGCAGTTGAAGTCGGAAGTTTACATACACCTTAGTTAATTACATTTAAACTCAGTTTTTCACTATTCCTGACATTTAATCCCAGTAAAAATCCCCTGTTTTAGGCCCGTTAGGATCACCACTTTATTTTAAGAATGTGAAATGTCAGAATAATAGTAGAGAGAATGATTTATTTCAGCGTTTATTTCTTTCATCACATTCCCAGTGGGTCAGAAGTTTACATACACTCAATTAGTATTTGGTAGCATTGCCATTAAATTGTTTAACTTGGGTCAAACATTTCGGGTAGCCTTCCACAACCTTTCCACAATAAGATGGGTGAATTTTGGCCCATTCCTCCTGACAGAGCTGGTGTAACTGAGTCAGGTTTGTAGGCCTCTTGCACGCACACGCCTTTTCAGTTCTGCCCACAAATGTGCTACAGGATTGAGGTCAGGGCTTTGTGATGGCCACTCCAATACCTTGACTTTGTTGTCCTTAAGCAATTTTGCCACAACTTTGGAAGTATGCTTGGGGTCATTGTCCATTTGGAAGACCCATTTGCGACCAACTTCCTGACTGATGTCTTGAGATGTTGCTTCAATATATCCACATAATTTTCATACCTTATGATGCCATCTATTTTATGGAGTGTACTAGTCCCTCCTGCAGCAAAGCACCCCACAACATGATGCTGCCACCCCCGTGCTTCACAGTTTGGATGGTGTTCTTTGGCTTGCAAGCATCCCCCTTTTTCCTTCAAACATAATGATGGTCATTATGGCCAAACAGTTATATTTTGTTTCATCAGACCAGATCATACTTCAAAAGCTCAGGACAGAGGGGCGGCTGGGAGGGTGCAGTGCGTCCTATGCCACCCATAGCGGCGATATTCCCCAGCCTGTGCCCAGGGTCCTTTTCCGTCCAAAATCTCCTCCCATGTCCATGAGTCCAGAGATCGCTGCTGCCTGATACCACGCTGCTTGGTCCTTGGTTGGTGGGTGATTCTGTAATGGTTGTCTTCGTCGTCTAACGACGAGTATGAAATATCGGACCAATGCGCAGCGTGGTATGTGTTCATGATGTTTATTTACTGAACACTGAAATAGAAAATAACAACGTGAAAAAAACGAAACAGTCCTGTAAGGTGCAGAAAACACTAAAAATAAAATAATTTCCCACAAAACACAGGTGGGAAAAGGATTTATTCTCAATCAGAGACAACAAACGATACCTGCCTCTGATTGAGAACCATTATAGGCCGAACACGTAGAAAATATAACATAGAAAAAAGAACATAGACAACCCACCCCAACTCACGCCATGACCAACCTAACACAAAGACATATAAAAACTAAGGTAAGAACGTGACAGTACCTCCCCCCCCCCAAAGGTGCGGACTCCGGACGCAAAACCTGAACCTATAGGGGAGGGTCAGGGTGGGTGTCTGTCCGCGGTGGCGGCTCTGGCGCGGAATGTCGACCCCACTCCATCATAGTCTTTGCTCAATTAAGTGGTGCCTTAGGAGCGGCGACCCTCGCCGCCCACCTCAGACTGGGGACCCTTGCAGCGGGTCCCGAATAGATGGGAGATTCCGGCAGCCCCGGACAGGCGGGAGACTCCAGCAGCTCCAGCTGCTCCGGGCTGACGGGCGGCTCTGGCAGCTCCTGGCTGATGGGCGACTCTGGCAGCTCCTGGCTGACGGGCGACGGTGGCAGCTCCTGGCTGACGGGCGGCTCTGGCAGCTCGTGACTGACGGGCGGCTCTGGTAGCTCCTGACTGACGGGCGGCTCTGGCAGCTCAGGACAGACGGGCGGCTCTGGCAGCTCAGGACAGACGGGCGGCTCTGGCAGCTCAGGACAGACGGGCGGCTCTGGCAGCTCCTGGCTGACGGGCGGCTCTGGCAGCTCTTGGCTGACGGGCGGCTCTGGCAGCTCCTAACTGACGGGTGGCTCTGGCAGCTCCTGACTGACGGGCGGCTCTGGCAGCTCGTGACTGACGGGCGGCTCTGGTAGCTCCTGACTGATGGGCGGCTCTGGCAGCTTAGGACAGACGGGCGGCTCTGGCAGCTCAGGACAGACGGGCGGCTCTGGCAGCTCAGG
Organism: Oncorhynchus masou masou; assembly: GCF_036934945.1. NCBI lineage: Eukaryota > Metazoa > Chordata > Actinopteri > Salmoniformes > Salmonidae > Oncorhynchus > Oncorhynchus masou. The sequence goes on from NC_088235.1 coordinate 71,604,373, forward strand.
ACAGACGGGCGGCTCTGGCAGCTCAGGACAGACGGGCGGCTCTGGCAGCTCAGGACAGACGGGCGGCTCTGGAAGCTCAGGACAGACGGGCGGCTCAGGACAGAAGGGCGGCTCTGGCAGCTCAGGACAGACAGCGGCTCTGGCAGCTCAGGACAGACGGGCGGCTCTGGCAGCTCAGGACAGACGGGCGGCTCTGACAGCTCAGGACAGACGGGCGGACCTGGAGGGAGGAGATGGAGAGACAGCCTGGTGCGTGGGGCTGCCACAGGACCCACTAGGCTGGGGAGACCTACAGGAGGCCTGCTGCTTGGAGGAGGCACCTGATGGACCGGGCTGTGGGGGAGCACTGGAGCCCTGGCGCGCAGCCTTGGCACCACTCCTCCCGGCTGGATCACCATTTTAGCCCGGACCATCCAGAGTGCTGGCACAGGTTGAACCGGGCTGTGGGTGAGCACTGGAGATCTGGTGCATACCACTCACACCTCTCCCTTAGGCTCAATACCCACATTCGCCCGGCACGGGAGGAGCGCAGGCATAGGACGCACTGCACCCTCCCAACGCCCCGGAGACACAGCACGCAGCGCCGGCGCAGGTTACCCTGGCCCAAGACGGCGTACTGGAGACCAAACACGCTGGGCCGGCACAACACGCCCTTGCTTGATGCATACTCTCACTTGCACTTGCGGGGGGCTGGCCTATAGCCAACCGGGCTATGAGCGCGTACTGGCGACACCGTGCGCTTGACTGCATAACACAGTGCCTGACCAGGACTGCGCTTCTTCCGGTAAGCACGGGGAGTTGACTCAGGTCTCCAACCTGACTCTGCCACACTCCCTGTGTGCCCCTCCCCCAAAAATGTGGGTGCTGTCTCTCGTGCCTGTCACGCTGCCGTACTGCCTCCTCATATCGCCGCTGCTCTGCTTCGCTGCCTCCTGCTCTGCCTTGGGGCGGCAATATTCCCCAGCCTGTGCCCAGGGTCCTTTTCCATTCAAAATCTCCTCCCATGTCCATGAGTCCAGAGATCGCTTCTGCCCGATACCACGCTGCTTGGTCCTTGGTTGGTGGGTGATTCTGTAATGGTTGTCTTCGTCGTCTGACGACGAGTATGAAATATCGGACCAATGCGCAGCGTGGTATGTGTTCATGATGTTTATTTACTGAACACTGAAATACAAAATAACAACGTGAAAAAAACGAAACAGTCCTGTAAGGTGCACAAAGCACTAAACAGAAAATAATCACCCCCAAAACACAGGTGGGAAAAGGCTACCTAAGTATGATTCTCAATCAGAGACAACGAACGACACCTGCTTCTGATTGAGAAACATACTATGCCAAACACATAGAAAATATAACATAGAAAAAAGAGACAACCCACCCCAACTCACGCCCTGATCAATCTAACACAAAGACATAAAAAAGAAACTAAGGTCAGAATGTGACACTTTGTCCCCATGTGCAGTTGCAAACCGTAGTCTGGGTTTTTTATGGTGGTTTTGGAGCAATGGCTTCTTCCTTGCTGAGCGGCCTTTCAGGTTATGTCGCTATAGGACTCGTTTTACTTTGGATATAGATACTTTGGTACCTATTTCCTCCTGCATCTTCACAAGGTCCTTTGCTGTTGTTCTGGGATTGACTTGCACTTTTCGCACCAAAGTATGTTCATCTCTAGGAGACAGAACGCATCTCCTTCCTGAGCAGTATGACGTACTTGCATACTATTGTTTGTACAGATGAACGTGGTACCTTCAGGTGTTTGGAAATTGCTCCCAAGGATGAAGCAGAGGTCTATAATTTTTTTCTGAGGTCTTGGCTGATTTCTTTAGATTGTCCCATGATGCCAAGCAAAGATGGACTGAGTTTGGAGGTAGGCCTTGAAATACATCCACAGGTACACCACCAATTTACTCAAATGATGTAAATATCCTAACAACACACTTTGCATCTCTCTCCCTGTGGCAGTAACTGTGTGCGTATGTAGTGCTACTTACCAAGGAATCCTGAAACCACATTGTAATTCTACACAGTTCTATTCCTGCTGTTTCAATGTTTGACAAAACACAGCACCTTCCAGAAAGGGCCTGGCCTACCATGATATCTCACTGCACGCACGCACACACACCATGCTTATGTAAAACTATTCTTTTGTTACACTTTTTGCAATGCTTGATTGTATCCCCATTGCCTCCAAATGTTTTTTTAATGGTGACTTTTTTTTCTCCACTTTCTCTCCCTCTGGTTGTTTTGTACGGTACACACAGTGCCCCCTGACAACACGTTGGCTTTGTTACTGTGCTCTGCTGGATCTCTGGGGAAATCATAGACATTAATAGGAAACATGCAGAGAGAGAGAGAGAGAGAGAGAGAGAGAGAGAGAGAGAGAGAGAGAGAGAGAGAGAGAGAGACCTGATTTCTCTCCGAGGAACTGAAGTAAACCTAGAGAGAGAGAGCAATGGTTGGAAATATGTTTGATAATCTGCAGCAGGACTTAGTGCCTCTTCAATGGAACAGACGGTAGCTAGCGCTCTGTTAGCATCACTCTATGCTAAACACAGAGGAGCCTAGTTGGTACTGCACTTATCATACTCCACTGCTACGAAATATAATACGATAGGTATTGTATTGGCATTACGCCGCTATACTGTAATTCTAGCCAAAATGTATTTTCGAAAAGGGGAATCTTGTTAGGACTGTGCCTCTACTAAATACAATCGACACTTGTTCAGAGTGAACTGGTTGACACACATCGGCGCGGACAGTACATGTCAAATAAAAGTGACGACAGGTTACACGGACAGAGCTAAACCAACATGGAGTATGTTTAAAGAGGTGAAGGTCAAGTGCTGTTAATGAGCTACACAAACCCACAAGAGGAGTCATTACCACACTGCTTTGACAGTTTCATCTTTAAAACCTTTGTTAAATCCTGGGCCAAACCGTTAGGTCATTGGGAGTACTCTGTAAACCCCCAGCTGGGACTCGAATGGACCTGTGGATCATTGGACACAATGCCAGAAACAGAGCGGATCTTATTGGCCCGCATCATTCTGACCTCACCGTGGCCTTTCCTGTGAGCGCTGTATCAGAAGGGTCACGGTTAAGCTACATCCCAAATGGAACCCCCCAGTGCACTACTTTTGACTAGAACCCTATGGGGCTCCTTATGGGCCCTGGTCAAAAGTAGTGCACTACATAGGGAATAGGGTGCCATTTGGGACTCATGATAGGTTTTGATTTGGATTACGACAGCTAAAGTGATAGGATGTATCTGACGGTGGGCCCTAATATAGTTTTTGCACTAAAATGGGAATTGATTTTGGATGACACATAAGAGTTTATATTTCGCAAGTGTCCTCACACTGCGCTGGGATCAGCGTGATAATATTGATGAAGTGTACAGTATGCTATAATGATGTGTACGTGCGTGTGTGTGTGAGAGAGCGAGAGAGAAAGAAAGTGTGTGCGTGCATGTGCGTGTCTGTCTGTGTTTATGTGTGCGTGTGTATGTGTGCGTGTCTGTCTGTGTTTATGTGTGCGTGTCTGTCTGTGTTTATGTTTGCGTGTCTGTCTGTGTTTACGTGTGCGTGTCTGTCTGTGTTTATGTGTGCGTGTGTATGTGTGCGTGTCTGTCTGTGTTTATGTGTGCGTGTGTATGTGTGCGTGTTTGTCTGTGTTTATGTATGCGTGTCTGTGTTTATGTGTGCGTGTCTGTCTGTGTTTATGTGTGCTTGTCTGTCTGTGTTTATGTGTGCTTGTCTGTCTGTGTTTATGTGTGCTTGTCTGTCTGTGTTTATGTGTGCTTGTCTGTCTGTGTTTATGTGTGAGTGTCTGTCTGTGTTTATGTGTGCGTGTGTATGTGTGCGTGTCTGTCTGTGTGTATGTGTGCGTGTCTGTCTGTGTTTATGTGTGCGTGTCTGTTTGTATGCGTGTCTGTCTGTGTTGTTGTGTGCGTGTCTGTCTGTGTTGTTGTGTGCATATCTGTCTGTGTTTATGTGTGCGTGTCTGTTTGTCTGTTTGTATGCGTGTCTGTCTGTGTTTACGTGTGCGTGTCTGTCTGTGTTGTTGTGTGCATATCTGTCTGTGTTTATGTGTGCGTGTGTATGTGTGTGTGTCTGTCTGTGTTTATGCGTGCGTGTCTGTCTGTGTTTATGTGTGTGTGTGTCTGTGTTTGTGTGCATGTCTGTCTGTGTTTATGTGTGTGTGTCTGTGTTTGTGTGTGTGTGTCTGTCTGTGTTTATGTGTGCTTGTCTGTCTGTGTTTATGTGTGCTTGTCTCTCTGTGTTTATGTGTGCTTGTCTGTCTGTGTTTATGTGTGCATGTCTGTCTGTGTTTATGTGTATGTGTCTGTCTGTGTTTGTGTGTGCTTGTCTGTCTGTGTTTATGTGTGCATGTGTGCGTGTGTATGTGTGCGTGTTTGTCTGTGTTTATGTGTGCGTGTGTATGTGTGCGTGTCTGTCTGTGTGTATGTGTGTGTGTCTGTCTGTGTTTATGTGTGCGTGTCTGTCTGTGTTTATGTGTGCTTGTCTGTCTGTGTTTATGTGTGCTTGTCTGTCTGTGTTTATGTGTGCGTGTCTGTCTGTGTTTATGTGTGCGTGTCTGTCTGTGTTTATGTGTGCTTGTCTGTTTGTGTTTATGTGTGCTTGTCTGTCTGTGTTTACGTGTGCGTGTCTGTCTGTGTTTACGTGTGCGTGTCTGTCTGTGTTTATGTGTGCGTGTGTAGGTGTGCGTACCTGTCTGTGTGTATGGGTGCGTGTCTGTCTGTGTTTATGCGTGTGTGTCTGTCTGTGTTTGTGTGCGTGTCTGTCTGTGTTTATGTGTGCGTGTCTGTCTGTGTTTACGTGTGCATGTCTGTCTGTGTTTATGTGTGCGTGCCTGTCTGTGTTTATGTGTGCATATCTGTCTGTGTTTATGTGTTCGTGTGTATGTGTGAGTGTCTGTCTGTGTTTATGCATGTGTGTCTGTCTGTGTTTGTGTGCGTGTCTGTCTGTCTGTGTTTATGTGTGCTTGTCTGTTTGTGTTTATGTGTGCTTGTCTGTCTGTGTTTACGTGTGCGTGTCTGTCTGTGTTTACGTGTGCATGTCTGTCTGTGTTTATGTGTGCATGTGTAGGTGTGCGTACCTGTCTGTGTGTATGGGTGCGTGTCTGTCTGTGTTTATGCGTGTGTGTCTGTCTGTGTTTGTGTGCGTGTCTGTCTGTGTTTATGTGTGCGTGTCTGTCTGTGTTTACGTGTGCATGTCTGTCTGTGTTTATGTGTGCGTGCCTGTCTGTGTTTATGTGTGCATATCTGTCTGTGTTTATGTGTTCGTGTGTATGTGTGAGTGTCTGTCTGTGTTTATGCATGTGTGTCTGTCTGTGTTTGTGTGCTTGTCTCTCTGTGTTTATGTGTGCTTGTCTGTCTGTGTTTATGTGTGCGTGTCTGTCTGTGTTTATGTGTATGTGTCTGTCTGTGTTTGTGTGTGCTTGTATGTCTGTATTTATGTGTGCTTGTCTGTCTGTGTTTATGTGTGCTTGTCTGTCTGTGTTTATGTGTGCGTGTCTGTCTGTGTTTATGTGTGAGTGTCTGTCTGTGTTTATGTGTGCTTGTCTGTCTGCGTTTACATGTGAGTGTCTGTCTGTGTTTACGTGTGCATGTCTGTCTGTGTTTATGTGTGCGTGTGTAGGTGTGCGTGTCTGTCTGTGTGTGTGTATGGGTGCGTGTCTGTCTGTGTTTATGCGTGCGTGTCTGTCTGTGTTTATGTGTGCGTGTCTGTCTGTGTTTACGTGTCCGTGTCTGTCTGTGTTTATGTGTGCGTGCCTGTCTGTGTTTATGTGTGCATATCTGTCTATGTTTATGTGTTCGTGTGTATGTGTGCGTGTCTGTCTGGGTGTCTGTCTGTGTTTATGCGTGTTTGTCTGTCTGTGTTTGTGTGCGTGTCTGTCTGTGTTTATGTGTGCGTGTCTGTTTTTATGTGTGCGTGTCTGTCTTTGTTTATGTGTGCTTCTCTGTCTGTGTTTATGTGTGCTTGTCTGTCTGTGTTTATGTGTGCTTGTTTGTCTGTGTTTATGTGTGCGTGTGTATGTGTGCGTGTCTGTCTGTGTTTATGTGTGCGTGTGTATGTGTGCGTGTCTGTCTGTGTTTACGTGTGCGTGTCTGTCTGTGTTTACGTGTGCGTGTCTGTCTGTGTTTATGTGTGCATGTGTATGTGTGCGTGTCTGTCTGTGTGTATGTGTGCGTGTCTGTCTGTGTTTATGCGTGCGTGTCTGTTTGTGTGCGTGTCTGTCTGTGTTTACGTGTGCGTGTCTGTCTGTGTTTACGTGTGCGTGTCTGTCTGTGTTGTTGTGTGCATATTTGTCTGTGTTTATGTGTGCGTGTGTATGTGTGCGTGTCTGTCTGTCTGTGTTTATGTGTGCTTGTCTGTCTGTGTTTATGTGTGAGTGTCTGTCTTTGTTTGTGTGCGTGTGTATGTGTGCGTGTCTGTCTGTGTTTATGTGTGCATGTGTATGTGTGCGTGTCGGTCTGTTTTTATGTGTGCGTGTGTATGTGTGCGTGTCTGTCTGTGTGTATGTGTGCGTGTCTGTCTGTGTTTGTGTGCATGTGTGTGTGTGTATGTGTGCGTGTTTGTCTGTGTTTATGTGTGCGTGTGTATGTGTGCGTGTCGGTCTGTTTTTATGTGTGAGTGTGTATGTGTGCGTGTCTGTCTGTGTGTGTGTATGGGTGCGTGTCTGTCTGTGTTTATGCGTGCGTGTCTGTCTGTGTTTATGTGTGCGTGTCTGTCTGTGTTTACTTGTCCGTGTCTGTCTGTGTTTATGTGTGCGTGCCTGTCTGTGTTTATGTGTGCATATCTGTCTGTGTTTATGTGTTCGTGTGTATGTGTGCGTGTCTGTCTGGGTGTCTGTCTGTGTTTATGCGTGTTTGTCTGTCTGTGTTTGTGTGCGTGTCTGTCTGTGTTTATGTGTGCGTGTCTGTGTTTATGTGTGCTTGTTTGTCTGTGTTTATGTGTGAGTGTCTGTCTGTGTTTATGTGTGCGTGTGTATGTGTGCGTGTCTGTCTGTATTTATGTGTGCGTGTGTATGTGTGCGTGTCTGTCTGTGTTTACGTGTGCGTGTCTGTCTGTGTTTACGTGTGCGTGTCTGTCTGTGTTTATGTGTGCATGTGTATGTGTGCGTGTCTGTCTGTGTGTATGTGTGCGTGTCTGTCTGTGTTTATGCGTGCGTGTCTGTTTGTGTGCGTGTCTGTCTGTGTTTACGTGTGCGTGTCTGTCTGTGTTTACGTGTGCGTGTCTGTCTGTGTTGTTGTGTGCATATTTGTCTGTGTTTATGTGTGCGTGTGTATGTGTGCGTGTCTGTCTGTCTGTGTTTATGTGTGCTTGTCTGTCTGTGTTTATGTGTGAGTGTCTGTCTTTGTTTGTGTGCGTGTGTATGTGTGCGTGTCTGTCTGTGTTTATGTGTGCATGTGAATGTGTGCGTGTCGGTCTGTTTTTATGTGTGCGTGTGCATGTGTGCGTGTCTGTCTGTGTGTATGTGTGCGTGTCTGTCTGTGTTTGTGTGCATGTGTGCGTGTGTATGTGTGCGTGTTTGTCTGTGTTTATGTGTGCGTGTGTATGTGTGCGTGTCGGTCTGTTTTTATGTGTGCGTGTGTATGTGTGCGTGTCTGTCTGTGTGTATATGTGCGTGTCTGTCTGTGTGTATGTGTGCGTGTCTGTCTGTGTTTATGTGTGCGTGTCTGTCTGTGTTTATGTGTGCGTGTCTGTCTGTGTTTATGTGTGCGTGTCTGTCTGTGTTTATGTGTGCTTCTCTGTCTGTGTTTATGTGTGCATGTCTGTCTGTGTTTATGTGTGCGTGTCTGTCTGTGTTTACGTGTGCGTGTCTGTCTGTGTTTATGAGTGCTTGTCTGTCTGTGTTTATGTGTGCGTTAAACAAATCAGTATGTATGTGACAGTATGTATTTAACAGGAGGCTGCTGAGGGGAGAATGGCTTATAATAATGGCAGGAAGGAAGCAAATGGAATGGCATCAAACACCTGGAAACAATGTGTTTAATGTACTTGAGAACATTCCACATATTCCGCTCCAGTCATTACCACGAGCCCGTTCTCCCCAATGAAGGTGCCACCAACCTCCTGCGGTATGTGACCTGTGGCCACAATTCCATGTGTGATATGATGTACATATATGATTTCACAGTAGTATGTTATAGGGGACTCACCCGTCACGTGTGCTCTCCATGGTGGACAGAGGGGACAGATGATGCGGGCTGCTCAGGTCCCGGTCCAGACGGGGCTGCCTGGGGGGCAGGTCAGGGGCGGAGGCTGAGCCAGGGGTGGGGGCTGGTCCTGGGGAGAGGAGCTCCACTGAGACACCGTGGTGGGGAGTGCAGGAACCAGTGTACAGGCCTGAAAGACCAACAAAGTTCATTCACTAAATGTGCCAACTTGAGTCCCTCACTCGACCACCTTCCCCTTTGACCAAATTAAAAAGCTTTTCAAGGCAACAAGCTTTTGTTTTCACAACTAATCGTCCAATCAGTGAGAGCTTTGGAAAAAGAAAATGTTCTGTTGTTTTGTGTTTTGTGATTTACAGTACATTGTTTGTGCTGCCACAGGGATTGTCCTCAGTTGTCCTTAAACTGTTTGTTCTGGTTACAATGCTATTTCGTACAATAGTGTTACGATTTCTGTTGAGAATACTTTATAGGAATTTTGAACATGAGTGGAGTTGAGAGAACTGGCACTGTGGCTCGGGATCTCTCTGTATGTGTGCGTCTGTCTGTGTGTGTGTGCGAGCGTATGTGTGTGTGCCCCTGTGCCAGTCCCTAAGTATTTGTAGCAGTTTAAATGCCTCTGACCTTCCTGTCTGAGCATCAGAAAAGAGTCAGTCTACAGATCTATGATCTTAATTTGAGCCAGTCTCCTATAGCAGGAAAATAATCCTGCAGCAACAGGAAATGTGAATTACTGTGTGGATTATAATTAATGCACATTTTTTTGCAGCGGTTTATACAGTATATTTTCACAAGGGAAAAGTAAGTCTGAAATTTCACAGTGGAAATTACAAACTTTAGAAGCCTTTTTAAACGTCAAAACACTACAAGTTTTACATTTCCTGCATGGCAGGAAAGTCACCCTGCAACAGGGTGATCACATTAAGATTCCACATCTGTACTTCAGTTGGATGGCGATTCAGGCTCATGACAAATCACAATGACAGCTGAATGCTCTACTGAGAGCTCCAGTTGAAAGAGCTCAGCTCTGTCCAAGGGGCTCTCAGATTGCCTCAGAGGGTCAAGGCAGTGAAGTCAGCAGCCCCCTCTGCCTCTCCCTCCTCCTCCTGTACTGTAAATCTGTTCTCTCGTCTCTCCTCTCCTCAATCTGCCCTGCCTGCGATGTCTTTGCCAGTGTCCTGGGGGACAGCGTAGCGTCGTCGACTGTCCAGGGCAACGAGGCGGTGCGGAGACGAGAGGAGCGCTCCTGGTTTCTGCAGTACTGTTCCCCCAGCTGTGCTCAAGTGGAAGCAGGGCCTATCTGACAGCTCTCTGAAATGGTTACAAGCTTGATTCATTACCCCCAAAATCATCAATCACAGACCTTAAATGGTTTCCCCTTTAGCCCCCACATCTGCTACCAGACCAGCAAACATTCTACAAATAATCGCTGCGATTGCTTCAATTTCATCGCAAGCCTCAGCGGTGCAGGGTTTCCCCCGCGCGTTTGGGGATGATCGTAGGAGTGCTCTGTGACGATTCTAAGTGTTTTCTATTCATGTGGGTTCTGAGAGGGCTATGTGACGGGCCTGAGAACATTTGGTTGTGGCAGTTCTGACACGTATCTGTGACGGTTCAGAGATTTTTCTCTGTGAGTTTTGTGAAGGTTCTTTGTGAGTTAGGGGGGGGTTCTGTAGGGTTATGAGGGGTTAGGGCGGTGTTTGCGGTGGCATTAGTAGGCAGCATAGCCTGACTTGAAGCCTGTCACACTGAGATGGACCTATGGTCATCTGCAGTAATGTGCTCTAGCAGATGAATTACATTCAGAAACATACTAACTGAGGTCCTAAAAGGAACAAATATATTTTTCTGAGTAAGATTGAGCCTACTGAACATCTCTTTAGCCTCAGAAACTAAAACCTACAGATACCAAATATCAAGCCATTTTAAAAACCAACCAACAGGATTCACCGCAACTAAAAGTGCGACTCATTGTCAGCTATAGAAGTGTTAACGTTGAAGAGCCTCCCTACTCTGCCCATCCTGCTGACTCTCCTCCCTCTGTTGGCTGGAGAACAAAGCTCAACACATGCAATGATGAATCCCATTTCATTTCGCCTGGCGTAAACCCTAACAAACCCGTCGTCCTCGAACGCCTCCTAATCAACCAATACGGCCACAGCAACACAACAGCTCCTGCGGGCTAGAAACCATTTGCACATTTTGTCACAATTGGAGCTAGCAACACATCCACTCAAAACAGAGGGAGAGGAGAAGAAAAGATGCCAGTATTTCAAGTATTGATTCAATAATCAAAGACAACTGGAGCTTTCATAGTCCCATAACAATAACAGAGAGAGATGGGGAGTCTGGATTGGACAAACTGAGCAAACAATGACAGATGTGTCCATAAACTGTGGACACTGCAGGGCATCTCTCCTCTCCTCCATAGTAACCCTATATTTGATCCTGCTCATCAACCTCTCTTTTGCAAGCCATTTGACTGTAGTATAGTCTATGGGATCTCCATAGAGAGACTTCCAAGTTAAACCAAAAAGAATGTGCATCGGTAAATGTTCATATTCAGCATGAATTGCAAATCATAAATGTTAGCCATTTGTAGATGTTTGATTTCCAGTCCTAAATAACTATCAACCAGCGTCCTCAACCAGCAGGAAGTGAGGCAAAAGTTTCTCGTAAAACACAAAGGACTTGTTTCCAAACCGAATCAGTTCTAATTAATGCATCAGGTATCACATTCAGCATGAGATTGAGCTGAAGGCACTCAGGCCAATTTGTCCTCAAAGCTGGAAATCAGCACTGAGACAGTTACTGCCAGTCTATCATGTCAAAATGTCAACGTTTACTGTAATATTAAAGATAGGTCAGTGTGTCGGTTGGTGAATTGGGGGTTAAGGGTTGGAGTAGGATGAAATTGTCCTGGCCTAGAAGCTGAGCTAAGGTCAGTTTTGCGTTAGAATTTTAAAGAAAGACAATCCTAGATCTGAAAGTTGAGCTGATCCTAGATCCTACAGGCACCTTTTACCTGGAGTGTTAGGGTCTGGGGTTATGGGTACACAGGTTAAGGGTTAGGGGGGGTAGAGTGACCTCCGTGCACCTGTGAAGATGTCCTGGCACAGTCCCGGGGAGCGGCCATCCTTCCCGTTGAACAAATGCTGCTGCGAGGGGGCGGGGCAGTGCAGGTGCTGGTGCTGAGAGGGGGCGGAGCCCTGCGGGTGGTGCACAGACAGACACTCACTCAGGACGTCCTGCTCCAGGTGGGGGCAGGGCCTCAGCTGTCAATCAAGCAGAGAAGGGGAGGGGTTGTTGGACAATACAATACAATACATTTCAGAGTCTGGTTGGACATCTTCATACCAACACAACGCCATGACATGTGGCATGACTGTCTTTCTGCAAATTGTATCTGGGTGAGCAAACACACATGAAACTGCAGTCTATCACCCATTCCATGCCAGGGTGGAATTGGGGCAGCGTATTCGGGAACACTGCTCCCAAAGTGAAAACATTACTATGACATGAAAACATGACATGTTTTTGAGCTGATTTCCTGCATTCCCAGTGGTTTTAGTTACCAATCTACCAGTTTTTAAATTCCAACCCTGGGTATATTAAGCTAGCAGTGGTTTCAAGTTAATCTACATCAGTTGGAATGATAGCTTGGTAGTCTGTCTTACAGATCAGTGAAATGGTTTACTCTCGTCTATACATCAGTGCAGTGGCTTGCACTGTAGTAAAATGTTATCGTAGGGTATGGTACATGCCAAGGCAGTGCATTGCAGGAATCCTAACAACCATGTCTTTCTTCCCCTTCATCTGCAGAAGTACCTTCAGAGCTGTCCCACTGGGCACAGACATCAATTCAACGTCTATTCCGTGTTGGCTCAACGTCAGCTCATTGAAATGACGTGGAAACAATGTTGATCCAACCCGTTTGGGTGGTGACGTCAGGACATGGTTGATCACACCGAATGCCTGGTTTTAATCTGAAGGTCAAGGCAGGGATTTTTACATTTTTTTTAAATCCAACATGATTCCACGGTGTGGCTGGACTGAAGGGATAGGTGTGATCCTTCTTTGGCTCTAAAGAGAATCTCGTCGTTCTTTAGTCTAGTGGGCTGGTTAGCTCAGTTGACTAGAGCACAGCGCTAACCATATAAGGCTGTGGGGTTTGATCCCAAACGAGGCTATATTTAGCTATAGATTGCTACAACATATAAGCTACACTAAACTACACAGAATCTGTTAAAAAGGCTGTAGTGTAATGTCAACCCTCTCTACGAGGACAGCGAGGCCGAGGCTCTGCCAGTAAGAGCTGACATAAGTAACACCAGGGCTACGGTAAGAATAAAAGAACATTTGTGTAAACTGGCCCACAAGCACAAAAGTCTTTCATAAAAGCAGTGAATCAGTTCGTTAGCGTTGGCATCTCAACCACAGAGACTGAGAGGAAATGACAGGCCTAGAGGCCCGTTTTCCCGACCACAGGCAGCCCACTTATTAGGACCCGGAGAAAGAGAAGGGATCAGGACCACTAGTCCATCTAGCTGTCGTTCTGTTCGTCCATTCTCTCGTTTACAGGTTTGACAAGCCAACGGCGCACGCCAAGAGGAGAGGTACGCGGTTCGAAGCATGCGCTACCTCGCTCACAGATACCCCAACAGATTAGTATGCCAGGGCGGCCATCAGAACTAATTCAATGGAATTCATTCAGGATGGATTTAATAGCCCGTCTGGATTGATATTCGAGTTGGCATGAGGCTTTTCCTGTTATATCTGAGCCCTTGAATCAAGATTCCAGATGGATCGCTGTCTCTACGTATCACAGACCGGTTCGACAATCATCACATTGTAAGTTGACACCCGGACAACGTCAGTAAGTGACCGAACACATGTGGTGATTGGCAACCGTTCCTTACGAGCACCTTGCAACAATTCATCAAGTCTAATTGGGCCTCTGCCTTTCACAACATGACGCTATAACAGATTTGGATTGTCTTTTTTTCTTTCTGTTCCGAGATAGAGTGAGGGGGTTTGTTTGACATGTGTCCACAACATCTGGCCACTGGTGTATTCGGCTCGAGCTCCAGCTTATTAACAATGGTGCAAGCCTCAACATGTTTCTGTTTAACAGCAATGGTAAGCAAAGGAACACATTATCCAGGCCCGGCCACCACCACTCAAGCCTTTTAGACACAATGAGACCATTCTGTCTCTCCATTCTCCCCATATTTACCGAGCCCAATCAGCAGAAGAGTGGGCTGTTGACCATGAACATGACGAAATGTGGTCCAACCTGATCTATTGTCAGCGAAATGGTTTTCAAAGGCTCTGCTAAATTAAACCAACTGTTCGGAGCCGCGAGGAAGAATAAGTACTAAAGCGGAGATGATTACACCTACTGGGGACATTTGCGACGCATGTGGTCTGACAAGATCGACAAGAGTCCTAACATGCTCTCAGTCGTCATTGAATTTCTTCACTTTGACTTGAAGAGCCACGGCGAAACGGGGCTTGTCTCTTTTGAACGTCAGCCATTTAACATTCGGTTGATCCGCATGGCAGAGTGGACCCTTTTCCGGCTTACAAGTCATCGATGTGCTACGCACTACGAGAACCAAGCACTAGAACCAAGAACTAGCGCTAATATCTAGGCTCCTCCCGCTGGGGTGGAGATGATTGTGGACTACAGGAAATGGAGGACCGAGCATGCCCCCATTCTCATCGACAGGGCTGTAATGGAGCAGGTTGAGAGCTTAAAGTTCCTTGGTGTCCACATCACCAACAAACTAACATGGTCCAAGCACACCAAGACAGTCGTGAAGAGGGTACGACAAAACCTATTCCCCCTCAGGAGATCAGATATTTGGCATGTGGCATATTTGGCATATTTGGCCTCAAAAGGTTCTACAGCTGCACCATCGAGAGCATCCTGACTGGTTGCATCACTGCCTGGTATGGCAACTGCTCCGCCTCTGACCGCAAGGCACTACAGAGGGTAGTGCGTACGGCCCAGTACAACACCGGGCCAAGCTTCCTGTCATCCAGGACCTCTATACCAGGCGGTGTCAGAGGAAAGCCCCCAAAAATTGTCAAAGACTCCAGCCAACCTAGTCATAGACTGTTCTCTCTGCTACTGCACGGCAAGCGGTAACGGAGCACCAAGTCTAGGACCAAGAGGATTCTAAACAGCTTCTACCCCCAAGCCATAAGACTCCTGAACATCTAATCAAATGGCTACTCAGGCATTTCACTGTAAGGCGAATACAATACCTGTTGTATTCGGCAGATGTGACTAATACAATTTGATTTGATTTGAGTGAACTGGTCAAAAGATGTACAGTGTGAGAAAGTGAAGGCAAGAGAAGGGAAGATGGCTCCTTCAATGCATTCTGGCCATTACAATGAGCCCATCCTCTGATTTAAAGTGACAGTTTTTTTGGGGGGGGGGGGTCATCAGTAAATTTTCTCACTCTTACCTTTCTACGCACCTGTTGCTCTTTGGCCGAGTGGATCTTGACGTGTTTGCGTAGGGAGCTGGGGTCGGTGTAGCGCTTGGTGCATCCCGGGATCTGACACGCATACGGTTTCTATGGAACATGATGAACATATGAATAGTGTAGGGTAAGTGTCTGATTCAAAGCAACTAGTTGTTGCGTAATGACAGTGAAGCAGTGAAGCAACCACAAGTCAAAGCAACCAAACTTTTCGAAATGGATTAATACAAAACCACATGTGAACTCAAGAATGTTACATTACCAAAGAAGAGCAGAAATCAAGAACAAAAATGCACACAAAAAATGCACACAAAAAAACAGGCAGAAAGAGTAATGAAATGCGATGAAATAAGAAGGCAAAGAGAGCCTCCTACCTTTCAGCTGAGAATACAGAGAGCAATTGAAGAAATTGAGGGCAAGAGAGGAGGAAGGAGAAAGAGAGTGAAGAGAAAATATAAAACATAAATTGAATAAAATATTCAATTTGACAACATTTTTAAGCATGGCAAGAAATCACATTTAAAGTAGCACATTGGTGCTCCATAGAAGACTGACGACATAAAGGCTACCCCAGGGCGGCAGGGTAGCCTAGTGGTTAGAGCGTTCGACGAGTAACCAGAAGGTTATTAGTTCAAACCCCCGAGCTGACAAGGTCGTTCTGCCCCTGAACAGGCAGTTAACCCACTGTTCCTAGTCCGTCATTGAAAATAAGAATTTGTTCTTAACTGACTTGCCGAGTTAAATAAAGGTAAAATACATTTTAAAAAGATCACATTTGTTATAAGATTTATAAGGTTTATATTCTTGTGAAGTTATCGTGCAAATTACGCCAAAAGATGTGAGGGGGGGCACTAAACATGATCACCAAAAGCAACAACACTTCGCTACACCCTAAATATGTGTATGCGACCAATAACATTTGATTGGATCACTACACCAGTGGTGTAAAAACGACTGCACTCCCTGTCATTAACTTTCCTCATTGTCACACAATATTACTGAATAAAACACAGCATGCAGCATGGTGATGGAGATATTTTCCCCTTGTGTTTACCTGACCAAAAGCATGTGGACACGTGCTCATCAAACATCGCATACCAAAATCATGGGCATTAATACGGAGTTGGTCCCCCCTTTGTTGCTATAACAGCCTCCACTCTTCTGGGAAGGCTTTTCACTACATGTTGGAACATTGCTGCGGCTTCCATTCAGCCACAAGAGCATTAGTGAGTTCGGGCACTGATGTTGGGTGATTAGGCCTGGCTATCAGTCGTTGTTCCAATTCATCACAAAGGTGGTCAATGGGGTTGAGGTCAGGGCTCTGGGCAGGCCAGTCAAGTTCTTCCACACCAATCTCAACCAACCATTTCTGTATGGACCTCGCTTTGTGCACGGGAGCATTGTCATGCTGAAACAGGAAAGGGCCTTCCCCAAACTCTTGTCACAAAGTTGGATGCACAGAATCGTCTAGAATGTCATTGTATGCTGTAGCGTTAAGATTTCCCTCCACTGGAACTAAGGGGCCTAGCCCGAACCATGATAAACAGCCCCAGACAATTCCTCATCCACCAAACTTTACAGTTGGCACTATGCATTTGGGCAGGTAGCTTTCTCCGGGCATACGCCAAATCTGAGATTCATCCGTCAGACTGCCAGATGGTGAAGCGTGATTCAGAGTCCAATAGCGGCAAGCTTTACACCACTCCAGCCAACGCATGGCATTGTGCATGGTGATCTTAGGCTTGGGTGCCGCTGCTCGGACATGGAAACCCATTCCATGAAGCTCCTGACGAACAGTTATTGTGCTGAAATTGCTTCCAGAGGCAGTTTGGAACTCGGTAGTGAGTGTTGCAACCGAGGACAGACGATTTTTACCACTCAGCACTCAGCGGCCCCGTTCTGTGAGCTTGCGTGGCCTACCACTTCACGGCTGAGCCGTTGATACTCCTAGATGTTTCCATTACACAATAACAGCACTTACAATGAAACCCGGGGCAGCTATAGCAGGGCAGAAATTTGACGAACTGACTTGTTGGAAAGGTGGCATCCTATGACGGTGCCACGTGGAAAGTCACTGAGCTCTTCAGTGCAGGCCATTCCACTGCCAATGTTTGTCTATGGAGATTACATTGCTGGGTGCTCGATTTTGAGAGATACCTGTCAACAACGGGCGTGGCTGAAATAGCCGAATCCACTCATTTGAAACAGGGTGTCCACATACTTTTGTATGGTGTATGTATTTTTCTCTCTCTCCACAGTGGAAAATAAGGTGGCCATTAAAGTGAAAGGTGATACGCCTCTTTATTGGTTCTCCGTTTGTACCTCGCTCATTTCTGTAAATAACACATTGTTATTCCAAGCCGCTCTCGACACCACTCATCTCTGCCCTGTTTGTTATTCCTACGCAACGCCAATCCGACACAGACCCGATGAGTGGAGAAAATATCCAGCGAGGGAGAAGAAAAAAAAAACACACACACACACACAACTTCTTTCTAGTATAAATATCATAGTTGAAAATTATTTTTCCCCCAAAGTGTGTTTGTCAGGGTGGCGGGCGGCGGAATTAGGCTCTCGGCGGGGCGCTAATGTGCGGCCATCAGCGTCTTGGGCTGGTGGTGGAATTGGCTGTGTCAGTACGGTAGTGAGTCTGGGGGGGCTGAGGCTGGTTGAGGCCTGTGGACTGTGATAAAGTAGGACGTTGGAGGAGTAACGGAGACAGGAGGAATGAGTCGTGGCTGACTCAGGCTTTCCTTTCCTCTATATACAGTCATTGGTTTCCCCCCTGTAGCAGACAGAGACAAGGCAAAGCCCTGTCTGAGCCGAACGGTCCACGCTAAACTAACTGCTGCTTATTTCACATACTGTGACTCGAAACGGACTAATGGAAGTGATATTTTAATAATCTGTAGCATGTCGTGGCACCGGCACAGCCTCTGGCTGATGGAGGCAGTGTGGGGCGAGTGAGAACGGACTGTTACTCCCTGACTGATGGTTCGCTTATTGAACTGTGACACTGTCAAGGGATGGAAATGGGCATTGAGGTTTGGAAATGGGCACGGACTCTTTCATGTGTACAATTCCATTTTCCTTTAGGTGTAGTTTGGTTTTTGGTTTGGTTTAGTGAATGGCAGCCTTGGAAAGGGAGGGAAAAAGAAGGGAAATCTAAACAAACACTTGTTAAATAAAAATCCCCCGTACACATACGCCGTAATCAGGTCACCTCTATCAGAGTTCAAATGTTAACAATGGCCCCTCCCACTACTTTTAGGGCACTCACACCCACAACGAGTGTCTAAAATTAACCCTGATTCAAACCCCTTATAACAGCCTTGATCCATGATCTACAGCAGAAAGGAACCACGAGGTAGGAATTGTGGGTAGTAGAACCAGAGTGGAGGCTGTCTCCATGTGTTCTGACCGTGTCCAGGTGAGTGCGCTGGTGCTTGGCCCGGTCGCTGGAGTTGCTGAAAGCTTTCTGGCAGCCGGGGTGCTGGCACAGGTAGGGCTTCTCCCCTGTGTGGCTCCGTAGGTGGATCTTTAGGTTCTCCAGGCGGGAAAAGGCCTTGCTGCAGCCCTCAAACTGCAGGAGAGGATAGACAAGAGAAACACACACACAGAGGGAGGGAGGGAGGGAGAGGGAGGGAGAGAGAGGGAGGGAGAGAGAGAGAGGGAGGGAGAGGGAGGGAGGGAGAGAGAGGGAGAGAGAGGGAGAAAGAGGGGGAGAGAGAGAGAGAGATCAATAAGAGAGGACGGCTGTACAATGAAGCCACTGTGTCCATGTACCTCTGTGACTCAGAGCAGCGCATGCTCCCACTCATTCCCCCACTCCTTCTATCAGTCACACAGCTGGATGAGTCCCTTTCTTACAATGACACCAGGCCATGGAAACTAACAGATATTGTACCGGCCATGGTCAAAATCTTCCATTTTCACATGGTCTGGGCACTTGTGTTTCCACAGACCACTGTAAAAAGCTATTAGTAACCAAATTACATTGATTTAATCCCAAATGGCACCTTTTCCCCTGTTCAGTACACAACTTTTGACCAGGGCCCATAGGGTTCTGGTCAAAAAGAGTGCATTATTTAGGGAATAGGGTGCCATTTGTTACTCAGACATTGTCATATGAGCCAGGAACACCTCACATCTGTATTTTACAGATGTAGGATCTTAATTTGTGCCAGTTTGCTACAGCAGGAAAATAATCCTACAGAATGAGGAAATTTAAATTATTATGTGGATTACAATTAATATACACTTTTTCTAGCAGATGGTACATCTTTATTATGGGAAAATCAAGCCTGAAATTTCTAAATTGAAATTACAAACTTCAGAAGCCTTTTCAAACCTGAAATACACCACCATTTTTACATTTCCTGCCTTGCAGGAATGTTCTTCTGCAACAGGGTGATCAAATTTAGATCCCACATCTGTATATACATGCCTTCCGTATTAGTGTTACTACAACTTGCTATGTAGCTACCGGTGAGGCTACAGTGCATGGAGACGATAGTAAGCCCGTACTACCAAGAGACAGGTGGTGGGGTTGCAGGAGAAACGACAGTAAACCTATACTGTACAGTGACAGTTAATGGGTGACATGCGGAGCATAGTATATGAGGGTAGATGAACTAGATAAGTGGCAGTGAGTGTAAACAAGCCCATTACATATGATCCTGACTGGCCACTCAGCCCATTTGATCCTATCCACTCAGCCAATGGACACCACAGATTTGCTAGCACACCCATTATTCATGAGTCTGCTCGCATATCCTCCCCCGCTCATCAACACAAACACGGCTGATTGGCTGGGACAGTGGCCATCCTCCTCCTCCTCCTATGCATACAGCCATTAAGTGTATGGAGCACCACTGTACATGTAGAGTACAGTACACCTCAATGTAACTTATATCCCGCTTCATTAATCTGCCTTAACTATTCACGGGGACTCGCGGCAGTGGCTACGGTCAGCCTGACATCAATACCAGTCATGGTTGCTATCATGGTCCACAACAATGGGAGCCTTTGGGGCCACTGAGGAGCATCGCATCAAGGCCCTTTCCGTTACAATTACTTTCCTGTTACCCTATCTGAGGGCTCTGCCGGCTCCACCTCCCTGGCCATTATGCCTCGATCAGGGGCGTGGACACACACACATGCATGCGAGCAAACGCACACACGCATAGGGACGGGATTAGTAGGGTCGTCTCACTCTGTGGCCTGGGCAGCAGTGGTACCTGACATGGGAGGAACTGCTCTCTATTGTCCTCTGACCTTTAGTGAAGCAGCCTCGGCGTGTGTGTTGTGTGTGTGTGTGTGTGTGTGTGTGCGCGCACTGGGCTGGGGAGTGTCGGGTTACGCCCAAGGAGAGAGACACACCATTCTTCTAATGGCCCTTATGTCCTGATCTGAGCTCAATGCTCATACATGGCCTCCTTCATTCACTCACAGCACAGGCAGGAAGCGCCCTCTATTCACAGCCCCCGCCATTTAATATGGACGAAACCTAACCCTGTCATGGGAGAGCTGGGTCAGGTGACCGAGGTTTTGTATGTGTGTGTGTGTGTGTGTGTGTGTGTGTGTGTGTGTGTGTGTGTCTCCGTGCCTGTCTAAATGTGCTATTCAAACAATAAAAAAAGAGACCAGAAGAGTCTTTTGTCTCATCACACTCACATAGCTTCCTCATCAGCTCCGTACTTAGCAACCCCACATGAGACTCATGTTTTTGTTGTGATAAGTGGACACCTTAAAGCTGTTAACACACACACACACACGTAGTGGCAGTCGTTTGGATTGTAGAAAGGGCAAGGATAAATATCACAACAGAAGACATGATACAGCATGTAATGTACAGTAGATTTCAGCCCACTAATGTCATGAGATCAAACCGACCATGCTGCATCAACACAGGGCAAAGAAATGGGCCTACTCAGGCCTCCTCGACCGGAGGGCTTGGGAAACATCTAAAAGTGTCAGACCACACAATACACACTGGAGTCGTATTATTCTAGAGGCAGGGTCATCAACTGTATAGGACTGGGGGGGGGGGGGTTCAATAAAATCTCAGAGAAGAAGCCCTCTATACTAGCATGCCAGGCCTGACAGACACATACCGTGCCGAACATTTGAGTTTGGAAAATAAATATAAACCTTATTGACGGGCCAAATGTGTGTATTTATGTAGAAGGGAAATAATCAGTCTTTCATTCTTTCTTTGACGCAATACAAATTTGAAGCTAAATGAGAGTTATAGGTCCGTGGAGAAAAGCGTGCTAATCGTGTTGCTCTGGATATTAAAGTGCCTGAGGTCGGCTGGCAGTGAGACGGTGCTCTGTGTCCCAAATGGCACCCTTTAGCCCACACAGAGCCCTAGAATAGGGAGCCATTTGGGATGCAGGCAGGGAGGGTGAAGTTTCCCCGCTTGTTGAGAGCCTACTCCCACCGCTGGGCAAGGGCACATGATTCACAGGACATTGGTTTACTGACCGGCTCATAGAGCATTTACTGTGCATGGTCAGGTGTTGCTAACCTGCCAGTCAAAATGGCATCTGTTAGTGTGGCGGGTTACTGGGAAGGTGTCGGCAAAGTCGAAAGCAGGACCGGGGCACAGGTTGATATTCTACAGCGTGTGTACAACTTTGCTGCTGTGTGAGAGCTATTGAAGCTATTTTGTACGGGGGGGGGGGGGGAATGTCACAACGAATTTGGTTGTTTATTTTTCCGTAAAATGGATGAGCAAAGAAGTAAAACAGGATGACAAAGAAGAAGGTATGGGTGGGAAGGCCTGGAGCCAGCCGAGGTGTCGAAACCACACAGGACAACTTCAGCTTCTTCTAAACACGTCTTTGATATGATTTGTGAAAGCAGTTTAGACGCTAATCACATGAATTGCTTTAAACATGTTTGGCTTTCCCCTCTGAATGATTGGTTCTAAGGTAAACGGGCTCGATAACCACACGAAGGGAGCAGGCGAGCAGGGCCTGAGCCACGTTTGACACCGTCTCACTCTGAGAGGGCTGCTCGGGCAGCTCGGTAAACATTGGGGTGACGGTGGGTTCTGACATGGCCGACGGGCCGGCAGCCGATCACAACAGACAGCTTATGGGCCCAGAGAGCTGGGCTGTGAAGGTACAGCGAGCTTGAGGCCTTCATGGGAAATGAATGCTGACTGGCAAAGAGAAGCCCAAACAGTTGGCCGCCTAAATGGCCGCAGTGTACCGCTAACCAACTAAAAAGAGCTCATTAGAAAGAGCCTGACTGAGATGCCGGAGAAGATCGAAACAAACCGCCTGTTTATTGCATGGCGTTGGGGGGAAAAAAGCTGACGCTGACATCTCAGACATCATTTTGATAGAAAGCCTTCAGAAAGAAAGAGAGGTAAATATAGAGTGAGAGAGAGAGAGACGAAACGAGACAAGAGTTTTCTCAAGAGGTTCATTTCTTTAGAAATGAACTATATTCGACTGTATCGAGGTCATGTAAGCGAAAGCCTCACCTCCTCGATGTGCTTTTTTGTTGTTGTGAGGAATGACTTTCGAAAGTTCTTTCTCTCGACAGCTACAGTCTCCAGTGTTGCTGCTGACAGGAGGGAATCCTTTGATATCAGTGAAACCCCATGTTTCTGGCCTGCTCTCACCACCATCCGTTTGACCGGCGGCTTCTGACTAATGATGAGAGAAATGGGATTAAAATGTTTGGCTGCTAACTAGCATGAAATCCCTATTACTCATTTTGAGAGGACCTTCAGTCAAAGCAATATGGTACTCCGGGGCTTAACGAGGCCCTCCGGTTATCCGCTTTGATTAATTTCAGCTAACGCATCGAGGCTCTGTTATTGCCTAAGCTTCTAACGGGGTGAGGTGTTCTCTTAAAGCCTAATCTGGGAATCCAACACACCACCACAGAATATAACCAGAATATAACCAGATAAAATACTAGTTGCTTTTCAGTATTATTCTAATCTGGGGAAAAAAATAGGTACTGGAAGTGTGTTCATTTATCACAAGGTGCCTTTTTATACGCTGACCCACGAGGAAAACCACCAACACTTCAGGATCTGTTCAGCTGAAAAATGTTGGAGCGGAGTGTTCATGCTGCGGCTCGGGGAAACATGTGCGTTTAATCTGCCTGCTTCCAAATGCCCCGTGGCAACCACAGCAAAGAGCAGAAAAACGTAAATGGATGAAATTATATCCATATGATTCAACGAGACAGCTAAGGAGAGGCAGGTTTCTCATGTGCTTCGTCAGGGTACCAAATTAAAGCCAGCTTCGCTAAAACATTTGCATTACATAGTTTACACATATCATTTCCACAGCCAAGCAGGACCCCTTTTAGCAGCCAGACTCATCTGTTGCGAATAGAGGCCCTAATTTGAATCAAAGATGGGGGATGAATTTTTTTTCTTCTCCTTTCCATTTCTCAATGCTGGATTGAGATGAATTCACACACACTTTACTTTGTTTTTCTTTTGCGTCATTCCCCCTTATCCTCAGCCCAAACTCTCACAGCACTTGATTTATGAATGGTGAGATATGAGTACACACATACACAGCAGTGACTAAGGCAGGACTGTTGTCCAGATGGAACAGAGTGAGCGAGCGCTGCCGAGGCGATAGCTCGCTCAGCCGATAAATTGGTGGAAGGAAGTAGTCATGTAAATGACTAAAGAAATTGTTCCGAGCAGCCATTTTGCACTAACACGGTCCCGCATAGTTTGGGGCAGATGAAAAAGTTTGTGAATGGCATCGTCTACAACAGGAAGCATTCCTATGATGACTAAATGAGGCATCCAGCATAATGGCCCACCAGCTGCTCTCTGCCACAACAAGGGCGGCGTCCCAAATGGCACCCTATTCCCAATATAGAGCACTACTTTTGACCAGAGCCCTATGGACCTTGGACAAAAGTAGTGCACTATAAAGGGAATAGGGTATCATTTGGAATTAATCCTAGCACTTTTGATGGAGATTGAGGGGGAACTATTTGATGGATTTGAACCCTTGTTGCTATGGGGGACTGGTATAGA
The DNA here is from genome assembly GCF_036934945.1 of Oncorhynchus masou masou. Taxonomy (NCBI): domain Eukaryota; kingdom Metazoa; phylum Chordata; class Actinopteri; order Salmoniformes; family Salmonidae; genus Oncorhynchus; species Oncorhynchus masou. The sequence continues at coordinate 71,628,101 of NC_088235.1, forward strand.
ACGACTTATAGAAATACTTTGGGTACGTCTGGCTCCAGAATACATGGTGAGTCGAGTTGTCATGGAAGCACTTAACCTGTTGAGACTCAGGGGCCTGCGTTCACATATGTGCCAGCTTCCAGGCCCTGTATTACATTAGAGAGCTAAGATGTAATTTCCTCGTGATCGGGGCATCGCTGGGTTTATGGCCCAGTTTGAGAGGGAGAGGGAAGTGGGGTCACACACGTACCATAGTACAGCCCTTCTCTCTTTGATAAAAGTAAAAAAGGATATATCTTATTTGCTGATCTGATGACCTTCACTGTTAGCGTTCAACAGCAACTGTTCATTCCCAAGCCGAACTCCCTGTTTTCCACATAAAAGTGAAAATGCCTTCAATGTGCCATTGGTTCAGTGGCACACCGTGTCTGTGTGTTATCTTGAAACTGGCCCGTGTTCATTCGTACCCCCCCTGTATGAAAACAGACAAACTGTGCAGGAGTTCCCATTGAAATGCACTCAACTTCCAACACAAATGGGGGTCACGTTTCAGCCAAGTGACCAACCGCATCCATATCAATGCGTTCAAATGAGAGCGGACAATGTTTAGACTGCACCAGTACTAAAGCCTTAACAGTAGTCTGGGTTTTTTGGCAGACTTTAGATGTTACGGGGCAGAAGTTGACTTTTAAATCATGGTTGCGCCAACAAACAAAAAATATTTCTGAAGGGGTTTCTGAAACGCCAGTCCATTTGAGATTGAGGGAAGTTCAGTTGGAGGTCTTGTGTATTGGTTACAGCCAGAGTCTTATATTTAGGAGCCCTTATATTTTTTTCGCAATGTAAGGCTCTGGTTACAGCAATGGAGGAAGGCAAAAGAAAGACGTTGGTTTTTGGTGGACGAAAATCATTCAGGATCTTTACTCTTGTGAATATCCATTCATTGAGAGGTGATTGAAACTCATTACTCAGGGTTGGTACGTCATGACTATGTTTTATGGCGCTGAATCTCTCTCTCTGATTGCTGGCCCTGTGTTTACCCTAGCTGCCCTAACCATTTCTAATAGCTAATTAGAGTGTATTACACAGCCCTGGTGCCATGACCATTAGTAGACCATCAAGGCATTAATTATAAACCTTTTCGCCGTAACTCGAACCCCCGGAGTGAGGGGAACGTTAGTGAAAATCCTTAACACGATATGTGCTTTGAGCCGGCTGCTGGACTGATGTTACTCCCAGTCAATACCGTATCATCTGTGACGGGTCTGAGAGCAGCATCCTCTCTCCTCTCTCTGCCAACCCGGGCTCAATCTGTCCAGGACCTCTCCCTCACACCTGCTTCCATTCCCCCCTGCACCTCTTCTCTCCTCTCCACACCCCTTTCCGGGCAAAGCTCCTCTTCCTCCGAGGCTTCAGTGGGTTCCAGAGTGGGGACTGTTCTACACGTGGATGGATTCAGACGCCTACTAGATGGCATTTATTAGTTGATCGCTTTGCTACTTTTCTTTTCCAGGTTGTTCTATGTCAAAGCAACTTGACTCATACCGGCTCTCTCTCTCAACTCAATCAACAATTTCTTCATCTCTCGAATCCCTCTCTCTGTCCACCACTGTCCCTCTCTCCCTCCTCCTGTGTACCTCTGACATCAGTCTCTCCTGTGTCACCCGGCTCTCCCTAACTCTGAAAAAGTAGGAAAATGTATGTGCTCACTACTGTAAGTTGCTCTGAATAAGAGCGTCTGCTAAATGACTCAAACGTAAATGTACAAAGTAGCCCTCTCTCCCTCTCTGTACCCTTCTCCCTTTTGGCAAACTGCTCCTTGTCCACACAACAAAATAAACATTTCAGAGGCGCCGCGTGCTGCCAAGCCAAACGCCTTGACGCCACAGGCCCCATAATATTCAGAGAGAAAACAGTCGCTGCGAAATTAAACAATAGGTCAAGATGGCATTGTGATCACCACCCAGCACTGGCCCAGCAAGGCGAAGAGCCGAAGAGAGAGAAAGGGCATTTTGCGCAACTAACAGTCCCTCGGAAAGAGATCGAACAGCGAACAGCGGGCGGGCATCATTCACTCTGCTGGAGAATGTCCAGACCACTAGAGCCTTCTGGGTAATGGAGAATGGAGCGGCGGCTGCCCAAGACGTGGTGAAACTGAACTGCTAACGGTGCCCTCTCGGTTTGTTCAGTTCTTAGTGTGCCAAAGTCATGCTCTCTTGTCTTCTCTCTCTGGGCGTCGGGGAGTCCAGTTTCACGCCAACGCAGAGGGAATACGGCTGGCTGTGATATATCAGCCTGCAACCGGGGCTTCAATGTGTCAGTCCTTACCAAGGCTCAAGTATATCACCCCTCACTGGAGATGTCCAAGTATTCACTTTTGAATAAATCAATTCATATCAACGTTTCAGTAAGTGGTTCCATGTTCACGTGTAATTAAGTCAATCCCCATTCACCACCAATCTGCATTACTGTTTTGGCCCATGTCCCTAATGCCTGGCTGCAAACACATTCGTTTAAGTGCAAAAACAGTCTCTGTTCCTGAGCAATTACTTTGGACAAAAGCAACCTGCCAACTGCAGGAGTTGTGAGGTTCCAGCGCTCCGATTGGTATTCCACAGTAAACGTTTTTATATTTATGGAATATTTTCCATGACATTTCTCATCCGACACGTGTTTAGGTTAGCCAGTAATATGAGTCTGGGCCTGGCACTTGTCGTGGCCGCACACCGCGGTCCGCACAATGTTTTTTTTTCTTCTCACGTGCAATTTCCATTCGCAGTACTGTCCTGGTTGACCAAATTGTGCACGACCTAATGTAAAGTGTGGCTTTGTCCCTTTAAAATGTGAAACTTGGCACATCGGCAACACTGATTTTGGTTTCATTTTGCTCGGTGAAACGGACAACCTGAAAGGATCGGTCCTACGTGCCACAAACGTAATCGCTGTTATTACAGAAACCAAAGCTAGCATAAGACAGGAAACAATAAAAAAGTTCCCAGACTTATCTTTCATTCTGTAAGGAAACAAAACCAATGGTTATAAATCCAGCACAAACCCTTTTACGTCTATGTTAAACTAATTCCGAGGCTGAACTGATCAAATATGAAACACATGTTTGAAGTTGTACTGGATCCTTTTCTGGAGACTCTTCAGCGTCACTGGAGGGGTGTAAAACTCTACGGGAGGAATGTAAATCAGATGTCTACCAATCAAACTCTCTGGTTCTGAATAAACCAAGCCAGTAACACCAAACAATGGGGTCTGTACAATGCCACAACACAGCAGGTTAAACATTCTAGGCGCCGGTGTCATGACAGAATTCTCCACTGTGACAAAGCGTACCCCATCTTCAGATGGGGAAGTTACTGTGACGTCGTTGCCCCCCCCCTCTCCCGCTCTCTCTTTCTCTCTCTGGTCTAGGGTTGCAAAATTCAGAGAACGTTCAATAAATTCTCTGGGTTTCCAGAAATCCTGGTTGGAGGTATGGGATTTCCTGTTTATTCCCTCCTGATTCTGGGAACCCTCCAACCGGGATTTTGGGAAAACCAGTTCCTGGAATTTTGCAACCCTACTTTGGTCTCTCTCTCTCTGGTCTCTCACTCTCTGGTCTCTCTGCCTCTCTGGTCTCTCACTCTCTCTGGTCTCTCACTCTCTCTGGTTTCTCTGCCTCTCTGGTCTCTCTGGTCTCTCTCTCTCTCTGGTCTCTCACTCTCTGGTCTCTTTGCCTCTCTGGTCTCTCTGCCTCTCTGGTCTCTCTCTCTCTGGTCTCTCACTCTCTCTGGTCTCTCTGCCTCTCTGGTCTCTCTCTCTGGTCTATCTCTTTCTGGAGTGAGCTCTCTCTCTCTGGTCTCTCACTCTCTCTGGTCTCTCTGCCTCTCTGGTCTCTCTGCCTCTCTGGTCTCTCTGCCTCTCTGGTCTCTCACTCTCTCTGGTCTCTCACTCTCTCTGGTCTCTCTGCCTCTCTGGTCTCTCTGCCTCTCTGGTCTCTCTCTTTCTGGAGTGAGCTCTCTCTCTCTGGTCTCTCACTCTCTCTGGTCTCTCTCCCTCTTTCTGGAGCTCTGATACAGCTCTGTGGTGCATCTCCATTATAACAGGCAGAGTGAAGGCTTGACAGGGTAAACAGACAGAGCCTGTAGGGAGTGTGGACAGCCTCATTGGCCTGGAGGACTGAACACTTTGCTGGGGAACGCTCCCAGCTCTAATTGCCCTGCTGGATTCCAGCTGTGAGTCAGCGTTACAGAGCGCAATGTTCTGCCAACGCTATGAATGCTATGAAAAAGCTCCCAAATATGGATCACATTCACATCATTTTCAGGTATATCATACAGCGTGTTGAGTTGATTCTGGGCTGAATACTTTGGGGATGACATTATTTTTATACAATGTTTCAACTAATCTCTCTTCTACTTTCCTTCGGGCCTCCTCCTCCTTTCAAAACCTTCAAATGTCACCTGCTAGCTAGCCAACCTAGCCACTGAACACTACAGTGCGTATGTCAACATAACCCTACCACATAACACATTTTATTTCAATCCATAAAAAAAAATGCTAACATCCATCCTTCTCTCGACAGTACCAGTGTCTGTACTGTAGCTACTTTATATTAGTTGCTGGCCCAGAGTGACACTGGATCCTGGTCTGACTCTGGAGTCTGGACTGGTCTGAGTGGAGGCGTAGTCCAGGGGCTGTGGTCTGGCGGCCCCTGGCTCTGAGGCAGACATGGTCTGGGTCTGGAGAAGGGAATATAAAGGTGTCTCTTGTTGCTCTGTTTATTGGGAGATGTGACGGCGGTCAGGCTAGGCGAGGTAGATGATGTTTCTCTGGGCTCAGTGGTTTGTGTGATGCGTGTCCCACTGACACCCAGCCCCCCCTGCTACATCAATACCTCAACAACACCCACTCCACCTCTGGGTACTGAGAGATTTACCTCTGTCCACATACTGTTCACACACTGTCCCACACACTCCCAACTGGCCCGGCTCACACACTGCGGCTCACAGAGAAGGTTTGCGGAATGGCTACTGCTCGGTCACAAATGGTGTCTCGTCGGTCAGTACAAAACGAGGCTAGTGTTACGTAGGGAGTACGACGCTCGAGAAAGTATATTTTTCTTTTTTCCTGGTAAACTGCCTCCAAATGTTTCCATAAGAAGCTTGTCTGTCCTGAGGATTTAAATGGTTTACAAGCAAGACCCCATGTTTTATATGACCCATGACACTGCAGCATTAGAGAACCCAAACTGCTTTGTTTGGAATCGTTAGGAACTGTGGCAGCATCCCAAACGGCAACCCATTCCCTATATAGTGCACTACTTTTGACGAGAGATCTATGGGAACCCTATGGGACCTAATCAAAAGTAGGCTGCCATTTGGAACTAGGGTTTCATTTGGTGGATCTGGTCGAATGAGCTCTATTACCTTAGAAGGAGATCCCAGAACACATGTTAGACCAGTGTTCTACAACAGACCTGTTCAGGTCCCCATCCATCCCCTCAGAGATCCCAGGAACGTGCCTGGACAATAGACCCTGAACACGGCTCTGTTCGTCTCTCCCACGTATTAGTAAACTGATCTGGCCCACTGGTGAGGTTAAACTGATTAAGGACTTGGATGGGACACAATTATGACACAACCACTGCGCTATGTTAGAGTCAAGCCTGTCAACTTCAGCCCGGTCGATCAGGTTTCTGATACAAAACCGTGATTAAATGTTAAGGAAATTACAAACTCAAAACATTGCATTCCAGACAAATGTAATTAGGGTATCGCATATAGTGGATTGTCCCTGCTTTGATACCTGGTTACGCAGTCTGAGACAGGGGAGCTGGTTCACTGCATCTCTAACTTTGTTTCACTGTGGCTTCATAATACATTTATCTGTGTCAGCTGTAGCGAAATGAAATATAAAAATGACTATTGAGGCTCTTTATATATATATATATATAAGTATTTAGATCCAGACCCAAATGACGAGAGAGAGAGAGAGAGAGAGAGAGAGAGAGAGAGAGAGAGAGAGAGAGAGAGAGAGAGAGAGAGAGACAAAAGACAAAAGACTGGATTGCATTACTGTAAAGAGATTGACTGGAAAACTTTTATGGCTTGACAAGAACTTGGCCTGGCCTATTCGACAAGGAAAACAAGCAAGATCCATCTATATCCAGGCCTTTCATTACCATGCCAAAACATCAGTCTCAGACCATTTCTGCCAGCAGTTTCATCATACTAATATATGTATCGCATATGGTCCGTGTTTCTCCACTATTAGCATGACGCCCGAGACAGCCAAGTGGCACATAGGATCTGACAGACGGCAGAAGATAACGATGGCATGACAATATGGCTTCATTGCACCAATAGAATACATGAAATAACAATTGGACATGGTTGCCCACAGGCTTGATTGATAAGAGACCCGGGAGGGTGGGTTCACAAATGATTGACAGCAGGCAGGGACGCTCTGGACCCACAGTCATACAGCGGCGGTAACCATGGGTTGACACTGTCCTTTCCAGATACACCGCAGACGGTTACTGTGGGCTCCCATTGCTTTTCTGCTACGAATTCAATTACTCTGCGCTTTCAAATTCTAGGCAAGCTATCAGAACTCAAGTTCCCCATACAATTATCCATTTAGTCCTGACATGTAAAAAAAAAAAGAAGCCTCCTCTCTCCCTTTCTCCCATATTGCTTCTGAGTATTCATGTTTAACTGCATCGTACAGAGTTCTCCCTCCCCTTCTCCTCCAGTACAGAGATGTGTGGGTCTGTGTGAGCGCAGAGCTGGCTCACGCCTACAGACCTGGCCGTCTAGGTTAAAATTCTGAATCATATGTCTTCATTGCAGGTAGCTGCTACCGGGCCAGAGTCCCAGCCTCTGAAAGATTGCGCTGGCTAAGCAGTCCAGACAGGCCGGAGTGTCAGCGGCTCGTACTGGTACAAACACATTAATATCAACGTCAGTCGCCGCCTGCGCCCTACGCACAGACGGCTCCGGTTTCAGGACAGCGTTCAGGGGAAAAGCCGGGTCATATGTAGAACCTCAGTTTTAATTAGCTAATGGCACTCGCCGTTTCATCTCCTGTGTCGGAGCTGATTGCTCACAAAAGACTCCATTTACCCGGAGAAAACACCACGCCATCTTGGCAACGGACGCCGCTGTATGTCTCAACGTCTGCTTGTGGGGGATTTGGCCACTTTCTTCCAAAAATCAGTCTAATAAATCTAAATATATATGTTTGCTGGTTTCACACCTGTGAAAAAAAAGGAAATTCCATGATCTATGCTTTTTTTCCAGCAGGTCCCTGGCTGACTGCAGTCAATTTTCCCCCCAGCATATGGGGTGTGTGTGTCGAGAGAGTGGTTTCATTAGGCAGGTGAGGTGGTGGCTGGGGTGTGTTTTATCATTATGACGTGGGTGGCAAATTTATTCAATTTGGAGGGTAAAATACCAAATGTGTTCTTAAAGTAAAATGGGTAACACTATTTTATTGTTGACAGAGATTACCAGGTATATACTTGGAAAGTACATGGTAAAACGGTAATTACATCTGTCCTAATTCTGTTGTTGGCTGTATCTAATATCTTTGAATGAATTATTATATAAAAACAAACCATATCTTCTATTTTATTATACAAATTGATAATTGAGGGGGGCACACGTCCCCTCAGTTTCAGTGGGCATTATGCCTCTGGCCCTAAAAAGTCTCCACACACCTGAAAAATATTGATGGAAGACACAGAGTTATACAGTGTCTTCAGAAAGTATTCACATCCCTTGACCTTTTCCACATTTTGTTGTATTACAAAGTGCAATAAACATTTATTTGATTGTCTTTTTTTTTTGTCAACGATCTACACAAAACAGTCTGTAATGTCAAAGTGTAAGAACAAATTCTAACATTTGTAGAAATAATTATGGAAAAAACAAGATAAGTAGATAAGTATTCAACCTCCTGAGTCAATACATGTCAGAATCCCCTTTGGCACCGATTACAGCTGTGAGTCTTTCTGGGTAAGTCTCTAAGAGCTTTCCGCACCTGGATTGTGCAACATTTGCCTATTATTTTTTCAAAATGATTCAAGCTCTGTCACATTGGTTGTTGATCATGGCTAGTCAGAAATGTTCATGTCTTGCCATAGATTTTCAAGCAGATTTAAGTCAAAACTGTAACTCGGCCACTCAGGAACATTCACTGTCTTCTTGGTAAACAACTTCAGTGTAGACTTTGCCTGTGCTTAGCTCCATTCCATTTTTTATCCTGAAAAACTCAACAGTCCTTAACGATTACAAGCATACTCATAACATGATGTAGCCAACACTATGCTTGAAAATATGGAGAGTGGTACTAAATAATGTGTTCTATTGGATTTGCCCCAAACATAACACTTTCTATTTAGGACAAAAAGTTAATTTCTTTGCCATTTCTTTTGCAGTATTACTTTAGTGCCTTATTGCAAACAGTTTTGGAATATTTTTATTCTATACAGGCTACCTTCTTTTCACTCTGTCAATTAGGTAAGTATTGCTGAGTATCTACAATGTTGTTGATCCATCCTCAGTTTTCTCCTATCACAGCAATTAAACTGTTTAAACGTCACCATTGAAATCCCTGAAAAGTTTTCTTCTTCTCCGGCAACTGTGTTAGGAAGGATACCTGTATTTGTGTTGTTTCTGGATGTATTGATACACCATCCAAAGTGTAATTAATAACTTCAACATGCTCAAAGGGATATTTAATGTCTTCTTTTTTATATTTTTAACCATTAGGTATTCCAGCTATTTGCACAGAGGAAACAGATGAGACATTTTGATTCAGGACCAAATGCTCCAGAAACCAATAGGTGCCCTTCCTGGCAAGGCATTGGAAAACCTCTCTGGTCTTTGTGGTTGAATCTGTGTTTGAAATTCACTGCTCAAACAAGGGACCTTACAGATAATTTTATGTGTGTGGTACAGATGACGTAGTCCTTCAGAAAATCATGTTAAACACTATTAATGCTCAGAATGAGTCCATGAAATATATTATTTGACTTGTTAAGCAAAGTGTTACTCATTAATTTATTTAGGCTTGCCATAACAAAGGGTTTGAATACTTATTGACTCCGGACAAATCAGCTTTTCATTTTTAATTAATTTGTAAAAATTTGTAAAAACATAATTGCACTTTGACATTATGGGGTCTTGTTTGCAGGCCAGTGAGCAAAAAAATCTCAATTGAATCAATTTTAAATTCAGGCTGTTACACGACAAAATGTGGAAAAAGTCAATGGGTATGAATAGTTTCTGAAGGCACTTGTAGGTTAAAGAGTCAACTGAACCACAATGAGTATGTATCTAAAAGGCAACTTGACCCAGTCAACTTCTCAGGTAAGTCACTGACAAAACATTGAGGGAAGCACAAGCGAATCCTTCAACAGGCCTTCTCCACATCCATATAGACCAACATTGTGCAATACTTTCAATGGACAGGATTTCAAAACAATTTCATACAATTTTGCCATTCAGTAAATCTGTGGAGACTCGGAGAGAACCAAGTCAAGAACCAAATGCAAGATATGTATGGTCCAGCATGACGAGTCTCATCAAGTTCTACATTATATAGGGTTTAGATGAATATTTATCTGAACTTCAGGGTGCAGAGTAGAACTATCTGACTCAGAGACATTAAGCCCGCAGGACCGTCTCGATATAACCCACTAAGTTATCAAAGCCTGTGACTATGTCAGGTCTTCGGTTGCTGGATATATTTTTAATATTTATGCAGACAAGATTTTTTTTTAAATGTAATAAACTAAAACAACACTCCGAATTAGGCATGAAACATAACAGGATATTGCAGAGAGATTATGCCATTTCCTTTTCGCCCGTGTGTCCCTGCCTGCCAGACTACTATACAACAGCCCTGGGGCCCGCATTAATTGTAGTAGTGGAGGGGGCTTTACAAGTTCTCCGAACTCAATGGTTACAGATGGAGTCGCAATTTTTATGTGGGACCGCATTAAACATAGGTCCGCGTTAAACATAGCCAGGTATGGACAGTGACAAGTGAGAGGTCGGAGAACGACTTTTGTGTTGTGATAATGACTTTTTCCTGCCAAGACACCGCATGAAACAAATGCTGTGCAGCTGGAGGAGGCTGGAGGGGAGGGGAGTGTTATGCTTGGATGTGAGCGCAGCTCCAACTCATGAGCGCCCACTGGAATCTGCCGCTGGAAAGATAATAAAGGAATTAGCTGGGGGGGGGGGGGGGTTCTGGAGCATTTGGTCCTGAATCAAAATGTCTCATCTGTTTCCTCTGTGCAAATAGCTGGAATTCCTAAATGCCTTTGTCTATTGCATGAGTACAGCAAGCACAACAGGCATCAGTCAAACGCTTCTGACTGCAGTGGTCACAGACGCATAAGGACTAAATAAGGTTACGAAATAAGATACGACGACATATACACACACATGCTGTGCGTATAAATGCATACCCACTACAAATCATAGCCCACATTTGTGACAAATTATGGCAGGGATCTATCGCCATAGTATTGCACGTGAATGACCACACACTCTCAACCATTATGCAAACACAAACTCATTGCCTCAGACACATGCAAAACACGTGCAGACTTTCTTCCACTTTCTCTAAGGCTTTCTGTCGAGCTGAATCTAAATACATACTCATTAGAAGTGTTTATGCAAGTCTGAATACATTTCTGTTTTTGTTCAGTTTGAGAACTGAGTGTTAGAATCCAACATGGATAGAATCAATACCTCCTATTGTAGGGGTTAACAGAAATTCAAGTGTGTGTGTGTGTGTGTGTGTGTGTGTGTGTGTGTGTGTGTGTGTGTGTGTGTGTGTGTGTGTGTGTGTGTGTGTGTGTGTGTGTGTGTGTGTGTGTGCGCATGTATGTGTGTTTGAGGCCTTGCTGAGGTCTGAGTGATTGGGAGGCTGTGATGTGTAGCTTGGACCCGCACACACACACACACACTGCCTCCCGTCCCGAGATAGAGCCCAGCGGTTCCATTACACTGAGGCGAATTGTTCTGGTGTTAGCATCTGGTAAGCATCTCCACACACAAACACACAAACACACATTTATACATACATGTAGTACAGTACGTACGCATACAGACACACACGAACACACACTCCGTCTATTTCCCTTCCTGTCCTACGTGGCACCAAACTGACCTCCGTGACAGAGTTAGAGACACACTCAGCTTATACTGGCATGAACAGTCACAAGAGAAGAAAAAAATGTGAGTGTTTAACGTATATGCAACACTCTCTGAAAAAATCTAAACCAACAGCTGGACCAAAACACAGGGAATTGTGTTCCCAGAACTCCCTAGAATTCCCAGAATTTGCATGAAAAACAGCACAACAGAGTTGAGAGAAGATTCACAGCCTGAGCACATTTTGAGCTACAACATGCACACGCACTAATGAACGATGGCTCTGAGGAACTTCCAGTAACTTCCAGTGCTCATTATGCATTCAAATACTACACGACGCCTTTGTGTAAAAAAAATCCTATAAAATGTAGCTAACAATGTAAAGCAGTGTTAAGTGTCACTTTAACACGTAAACACTTTAACTGCATTTCACTTAACAACTTATGACGCTCGCCAGTTTTCACACGTTCACAATAATGAGCAGCCAGTAAATTATACACAATATGATTCTCTTTTTCTATATATCGCCTGGGATTTCATAAAACATAAATAGAAATAAAACAGGTATTTTTGTGGTGTTAGGCTACGATCGTATTGCACAATAATAATTCTATTTTGGATGGTTTTCCTAGAACAAGGAAGAACATTTCGGACAGGGGTTGGGTGAAACTCTGAATTGAGCAAGACGAGATATTTTTCCATCCATCCCTCTGCTTCGTAAGCCTCTTCTTCTACTAGACTACTACATATTTCCCTGTGTTTGGTTTGGATAAAAAAAGCCAGTTCACTTAATACTTGTGGGACAGCTAAACATTTAAACCTTCCATTTAAAGGGATCAAGTGTATGCATTGTTTGGTTATGTTAACCAGATGTGTTAGTTTTTCATGATCTGAATCCCTTCTTAAAAAACGGCAAAGCGAGAGAAAATAAACATGACATCGCCCAACACAAATTGTGGACTATTGTGTATTTGGATTAAATCCTTCTCTAGGTTGGAGGGCTTTTCCATTTGCTAAGGGATGCTGGGGAGTGACAGTTTGACGTTGATTGGTGTGTTGACTTGTGGAATAGGAGAGCTTCACCTGTAAAGAATACAACCACAAAGCAATTTATACAACGAGCTACACTGCTCCTATTATAATGCTTTTCTTCAATGGAAAATGTGTGCTTGAAACATTCTGCAAAAAAATACTGTGACTACAAATGTATCCATTTTCAATTTTAAAAAACGAGTCTGATTTTATCATTGGAAAAAAAAACTTTGCAATGAAAAAATGATCCGTATTGCTTTTGGAAACAATGCATCTTGTTGATGTAGATGTTTCCTTGAATCACAATCGACCATCAGTCTCTGAGGATATGAAAAACATTTTGTTTTACTTCTATCACACAAACACGGCACGTTTTTTGGTTGGACACCAACCAATTTCAATGAAATACCAAATAAGGGATATACTGTATTAGGAACTAGTCTACCATCAACTTCACCTGTTCATGTATTACACATGTACTGTACACAGCAGCTCCAAAATGTATGTTTAAATAAAAGAGAGCAGGCTCTGTGGAAACTGGAAAAAGTCATATGCAGGGATACAATCAAAGTGTTTGCACAAGTTGGGAAGTGTCAATTTCACACAGTAAAAATATACTGCGGAAACAAGAAATGTAACCTACAGTACAATGGACCATAAAAAATGGCTTCCATTCAGAAAAGTGGGCTGTGAACAACATTGACTGCCGACACCAACCGTAATGGCTTGGTTCTCTACTCAGGGTGGGGAATTACTAGAATGGCATGGGTAAATTCAATATGGCCGCCAGCGCACCCATCACGTTTACTTGAATGGGGATTTCCATTCAATCAATTATATTTCTATGGTGGGGAGAGGGACTCACCATACACTTGTTGGGCTTCTCTCCCGAGTGGACCCTCATGTGGATGAGGAGTTTGTAGCGGGCGTTGAAGGGCTTGTAGCGGCGGATGCAGCCGGCCCAGAAGCAGGTGAAGTCCTCCCCTTTGCGCTGGTCGATGTGCACCTTCTCGATGTGCCTCACTAGCTCCTCCTGTTGCTCGTACGCCACACTGCAGTCAATCCAGCGGCAAACCTGCTTGTCGCTGAGCGGCCCACCGTCCTCTCCCCCGACGGGGCTGGAGGTCTTGAGGCCCGAGAGGAGAGAAGATGAAGATGATGTGGGCTGGTTCTGGAGGTGCAGCAAGCCCCCCGGGCTTGGGCCCCCGTACTGGTGCAGGTGGTAGGGTGGGGGCATGGAGGGCCGCGGGGGGCAGGGTGGTGGGGGTGAGGACGGAGGTGGCTGGCAGCAGTGCGGCCAGTCAGGTGATTATAATGGTGGTGATGGTGGTAGTGGTGCTGAAAGAGCTCCTCCTCGCTGGGAGAGAAGTCATCTAGAGGCTCCTGTTTCAGAGCTCCTCCACCGGCCCTCTGACAGCCCTCCAGCATAGACACGTTCCCAAGCAGGCCTCCCGTCATCAGGGCCCCACTCATCAGCAGACCCAGCCCATCGGCGCCTGCTCCTCCTCCTCCTCCACCCCCCGGCTGCATGGAGCCGGGCTCCTCACACAGTCCCTGGTTCTGCTGCTCCGGGTCCAGAGACGACACGGAGGAGGAGGAGGAGCCCGAGGAGGAGCCCGAGGAGAGGGACGGCAGGCAGGCGGCAGGCGAGGGCAGCTGACAACTCTCCTGCGAGAGGGGCTGCTGGGGGCTGCTGCACTGCTGAGGGGGTGGGGGCTTGTGGGGGCCAGCCCGGGAGGAGAAGCCGCCGCTGGGCTGGGGTGAGGGGTTTGTCCGGAGCCCGTTGACACAGGCCACCACGGACATCTGGGAGGAGCAGATAATGGCGGTGATATCGATCCCCTCGGTGGCGGTGACGACGGCGTTCGCGACGGCGCTAGCGTTACTGCTGGCAGCGGCGGACTGGGAAGCCAGGGACAGGCAGCGTCTCTTCAGGCTGCTAGTAGTGAGCAGCCGCGCTGAATGACGGGAGCCGCTTGGGGACAAAGACAGCGGGGAGGAGCCATCTTCATTATTAAACGGGTACGCCGAGTCTGCCGAGAGAGCACTGCCTAAGCCACTGCCACCGCCGCTTCCACCGAGAGGACCCTCCATCTCCCCCCGCCGGACCCCAATGTTTCCCCTGCTGTTCTGGAAGGCACCCTGGATTGTGGTGGGGACCCCTGGTCCCTGTGAGATGTTGTAGCCCATGGATGCCTCCTGTTTGATGGGATAGGAGAGAGGAAGTGCCCTGGCCCCGTTGGAGGTTCCGCAGCCTGGGTCGGGAGAGGCCAGGGATCTCTGGAAGGCAGAGGACCTGTAGAGGGGAAAAACACACGGCAGGGAATCTGAGCAGAGCGAGGCTATTAGGACACAACACAGGGGCGAATATGAGCACTATTAGCCGCCCGCTGTTGATAGATAAAGGCCACGGCTGTCTGGGTCCTGCCAAGCCATCCTTCCCACACGCCACAGCTTTCAGCCCTCGCACAACAGCAAGGCTGTGAGCTGCAGTCCTGGCCTAGAGTGGGCTCTCTTTCTCCCCCTCTCTCTTTCTCTGCTCTCCCGTGCTCTCGTTCTTTGGCTACAAGAATAACATCTCACCCCAGAGAGCCCCCACAGAACTAAAAGTCTTTTAGTCAGGGGTTCTAACATCCACTTCACACAGCCAGAGGACTTTCAGAGAGAAACGGAAGGTTAGTTAGTGACTTGTGGTGTCCCTTTCAAAACAAGGCAGCATCCACCAGAAGCAGATGATCCGGGAATGATTTCATGAATAAATGAAAGGGGACCTTGAGCCCTGTGAGCAGTTATGAATGGGCATTTATGGCTAAGAATAGGAGAGCGGCAGATAGAGAGGACAGAAGAAGAGGCGATGGATGAGCCTTCTTGTGTGTCACCAGTCTGACAGGCTTTGATGACACAAAGGGGTTAAACCTAAGCCTACATGTTGGGATAAATAGGAGTCACCTGGTTTGTTGGCATAATGGCGGCCTGTGAAGGGTCGGCGTTTACAATACTGTGTATTATGGTGGGAATCTTGCCCCCGGTGAATGGGGAGCCAGGTCGTATTTCTCCATGCGTCGCTGTGATGTCCTACATAATAATTCCTGTCAGTTCGCTCATTATGGATTTTGTGCAAAGCTCTTGAGTGATGTGAGAAGGCCCCTCTTTCTCTCTCTCCTGTCTCCATGAAGGAATTGCCTTTGTCCTCTCTCTCTCTCTCTCTCTCTCTCTCTCTCTCTCTCTCTCTCTCTCTCTCTCTCTTTCTCTCCCTCTCGCTCTCTCTTTCTCTCTCTCTATCTCTCTCTCCCTCTCTCTCGACGGACACTGGGGAAAAGTACTAGATAGAGCCAGAGATGGACTTTTTCGTAGTCAATAAAGAGTGTGTGTGTGAGAGAGAGAGAGAGAGAGCCCCCCCTTTCTTTCATGAGCGCTATTTCCTGTTTGGCTGCAGCGATGGCATTCGGGGAGACAATATGGGAGAATTGAATGTCTCTCCAGAAGCACTTTGGAGTGTATAGAGGCCAGAGAGGATGATAGGAATCTTTTTCTGACCAGTGAATAGATGTTACGTAGTGTACCTGCCTCCTCTATGAGAAATGTCATTACATGCTATAGGTAATTACATTTGACAGACGAAGTGCACATTTATATAGGGATTATTATCAATACCATTACCTGCATAGAATGATTACTGTTCATTTTATCAATATGATAATGTTATTAGTGGTAATACGATAGTAGAACGTGTCCTGCTAACATCATTTCAGGTGTTTCAAAAATACAAACAATCTGATCAACAGAAACAAATCGACAGACAGCTATACTGTTTCAGGCCTGCACTGACCCCTATGTTGCCGGTGTTCTTGTCAGAACCTGTCTTGTCGTTCTTACCTGGCTTCAGCGTGCTGCTGCTGGCTGTCCTGCAGATGAAGGTTGTGTGTGGGTGTGGGCCGCTCACAGTGGACACTGTGGTAATGACCCACTGGACCTGCCTGGCTCCCTGGTGGCACAGGCACCGCCAGACTCTGCCCACAGCGCATCAGTGTGCCCTCACTGCCCCCCAGCTCTGGCCCACTCTCCTTCTCTGGGCAGTAGGCACCGCTGCAACTGCCGTTCACTGGAAAAGGGGAAGAGAAGGGATGTAAATGACAACACTGTCCGTAACCTTCAAAGTCCCTAAAATAAGATAGGATTTTATTCATCCCCAACGGGGAAGTTTGTTTGCACAAGCAAATACACACAACACCAATAAATACAACACTTATGATGACAATGACAGCACTGTAAACCCCTCAGAGTCCCCCTCTAGCTGGAAGTTGGCTCTGCTAGCCTCTTTCGCTACTCTAACGACAGAACAGAGAGATTAATAACTGCCATAGAGTGCAACAGATCTCCTCTGAGACGCATCCATCAGTGACATGTTGAAAGTGTATCAAATTACGATCGATCTCTCGAGAACAATCGCTGGCTTCGAAGCTTGTGGACCAGTTGAGATATGGAGTGGTTTGTTGCTCTTTGGTGAACTTTAAAAAAGCTGATGACGTCAAAAGATTAGACTTGAGTAAGTTCTTGTTGAACTGTGTACAGATGAGCAAAAAAAGCGTTCTTATTATTATTAGTTCTACTGCATCCAGTTAGCATATACAGACGTTTTGGCTTCACAGCCTTCTTCAGTGTGTAGACAATAACACTTTATAGCGTGGATCTCATTGATATTATTAGTACTGTGGGAAAACTAAACAAGAGTGAGAAATTAGCTAATTATTTGCATTGATGAATGTTCCAAATGTTCCAAGTGTTTGTCACTTTGCTATTGAAGAGACACTCAGTCAATCCACAACCGGGTAATTCTATTTCGATTACAGGAAATGTGTTTTGTGTTGAAATTGTGAGAGAGTTTGCTGAACCACTAGCATAAACAATCTATATATTTAGCACCACATGACATGAATATAACCAAGAAAAGATGTTTTAATTTTTTGGGGGGGTGTGTCTAACAAAATGTTTCCATAAAACACATCAGAATATGACTAGAGATCTGAAATTTGACACATGAAAGTGGGTGGGGGGGGGGGGCTGTGTATGTCGAAATATTTCCAGAAGGATAGACAATACCCCCGATGCTCATTCGTGTGTAGGAGGCCACATGTCCCTGCTCCAACCTCCCTAACTCAATTTCTCAAATTGAATTTTGCTCATAATGATGTTATTGACAATGTTATCACATCTCCTGAGCTATTATCAATACAGGCACCCAAACACTCCTTAAGTGATATAAAGGAATGAAAGGAAAAAGAGATGGAGGAGGAAGGCATGAGGATAGAGAAAACAGAAAGACGAGGATAAATTAACAGGCAGAGAAAGATTTTTTTTTAAATTTTTAAACACGATGTAGTCAGCGAGAGAGAAGGGAGGGAGGGAGAGAGAGGCAGACGGACAGAGAGAGGGAGAGGTTGTGAAGAAGTCACAGAAAAACAAGTTAAGGTAGAGATGCGTGGTTGGCATTGGAAAGAGAAAAAGAGACTAGGGGAGAGGTGGCGAGAGGGAGAGGTGATGCACAGGGAGCGAGAGGGGAGCGGTATAGAAAGTCAGTGCAACCGCTGCAGTGTCGCTCGCTGAGGGACTTTGAGAGGCATGCTGGTTTCACTCAGAGCCATAAACAGAAGGCAAGAACTCTTTCAGCTCTGTTCTGTTTTCAAGGAATACAAATGGTTCTGTTTATAAAGTTCTGGAGTGTCCTGCCTCTTCTTTTTTTTCTTCTTCTTGGCTGCGCGTTTCCACAGTTAGCATATCCAACTGTGTTTGTGTATGAAAACTTCAAGGCCTGTTGATTGACGGCCAAGTATTTCTTGCCTCATCTGGAATAAGAGTGATTCAATCAGGACGGCCAATGGTGACATGAGTCAGGATAGAGAATTCAAAATGCGTGTACACCATGGCTTTGACCGTATGTAACCTTTCACTATGTACAGTCACACACAGGTGCACATGCACACGCAAACACACCACATGTTCTAAAGAGTGAATACAGATGTAGGACCTTAATTTGAGCCACTCTGCTACAGCGGGAAAATAATCCTGCAGTAACCAGAAATGTGAATTATTATGTCGATTATAATTAATGGACATTTTTGTAGGGGCTGATACATTTTTTAATTTTGGGGAAATCAAGTCGGCTATGTCTTTTTTCTCTTAAAATGGTTCTCCCCAATTTCGTGGTATCCAACTTGTAGTTCGACTTGTCCCATCGCTGCAACTCCCGTACGGACTTGGGAGAGGCGAAGGTCGAGAGCCGTGCGTCCTCCGAAACACAACCTAGCCAAGCCGCACTGCTTCTTGACACAATGCCCGCTTAACCCGGAAGCCAGCCTCACCAATGTGTCGGCGAAAACTTGGTACACCTGGCGACCTGTCGCTAGTGCGTGATGGGACAAGAACATCCCTGCAGGCCAAACCCTCACCTAACACGGATGACGCTGGGCCAATTGAGCACCGCCCCGTGGGTCTCCCGGTCACGGCCGGCTGCGACAGAGCCTGGACTCGAAGCAGGATCTCTAGTGGCATAGCTTGCACTGCAATGCAGTGCCTTAGACCAATGCACCACTCGGGAGGCCAACCCTTACTTTTCTAAGTGGAAATGACCAACTTTAGAAGCCTTTTAAAAACTGAAATACACTTCAAGTTTGCATTTCCTGCTGTACATTAAAATTCTCAGCAAAAAAAGAGTAATCAAATTAAGATCCTACAACTGTATTAGTATGTGCACTTCCAAGCACCCTATAAAATACACAGCCAAAGTGAGAACAGCATAAAGCCTATGGTCTAACCATACCATATAATATTCTCTGTACGGTATGTCTTTAAGATGTAGCTTATGTTCGGATCAGGTACAATGAATAATGAAATACAACATATACCCAGACAAAACAGATTGAGCCACACATTCAAGCCAAATAAAATACAATGCACTTCAGAAGAGGCATTCTCTGCTTCCCTGTTTGGAAACAGTTGCTGTTTGTCAGTAGAAAGTACTTTATGTAAATCAAGGCAAAGCTGCACGAACACCGCAAATATCCCAGCGGAGTGATTACCTATGATTTGTTCTGTTTACAGAGATTGGGGTGGCAGGTAACCTAGTGGTTAGAGCATTGGACTAGTAACCGGAAGGTTGCAAGATCGAATCCCCGAGGTATAGAGGAGATGTTGGAGCAGGATGAGAGGACATTGGGAAAAGGAGAAGACACACTGGAGGTGCTAGTTTGTGGCTACAAGCTCAGCCTGGTCTCATAGACTAGACGTAACATAGTAAAGGTATATCTGGCACACTCAAATTTGTATGATACTGTATGTTATGTTTGGTATGGTTACTTTAGGCAAAAATGAAAGTCGGGGTGGGTGTATAACGCAAACCTTTAGTAACCCAAAGATTGTAAATTTGAATCTCATCACGGGCGAATTAGCTACTTTTTTAAAACTACTTTTTAGTTGCTTTGCAACTACTTAGCATGTTAGCTAACCATTCCCCTAACCCTAACCTTAACCATAACTCCTAAACTTAACCCTAACCCCCAATCCTAACCCTTAGCCTAGGTAACATTAGCCAGCTAGCTAATATTAGCCACCTAGACAGAATTTGTAACATATCACACATTTAGCAAATTTGTAACATCTTCTATGTTTAGAAAATTTGTAACATATTGTAAATTACATATAAAACAATTTGTTATTCATAATATATACAAGATGGGTGATGGAATCCATAAATTAATAAATAACATATAAAACGTAACATATCCTACTATAAAATGTCATGTTCTGGATTTATGTACAGAATAATACAAAATGCTTTGAGACCAGGTTGCTAGAGGAGCCTAAACTGTATGGAGATGATTAGGACACTGAGACCAGGTTGAGGAGGTAGGAGCTGGCTAGGGTATATCATCAGGAAAAACTGGCCCTAGTTATAGGCAATTGGTAGGACAAGGAGTTTTTCCTGATCAGGTCACACCCTAGACTACACCATATAACAAGTCTGTCTAGATCTAGATTAGAATAGTCAATCTTCTAAAATAAACCAGGGTGCCTCCACTCCAGTCACTGTGTCTGTACTAAAGTCCTATAGTTGTTCTATATTCCATAAAGCATACAGACTGAACGCCCGACTGAAAGCTTTGCTACACTTTGAATCAGTCATGCTCAGGCTAGGAGGAGAAACAGGCTTCTCAACATATGGTGGCTTGGAAGGAAACCAACCGTAAATTCAGTTTATATTGAATATGCCATGGTAATTCAACATTGTGAGTATTTCGTTGTGTGTTAGGGCTGGCTTGATCAGGAGGTGGAAGCCAGTGGAAGCACCTGGGACCGAGGTGAAATGGAAGACACACAGAGCCGGTGACAGAGATAGAGCGAGAGATGGAGGGAGGGTGAGATAGAGGTCCATTGTTGCGCTGACACAGTGATGGGAACACGCAGGGGTCAGATCAGTGCTGACTGGTCATGTTGCGGTTAGGTCCTGTAACAGTGGTCACGGGTGGTCTCTAAGGAACCATTTAGGCCCCCCCCCCATTTCTCTCCAAAATGTGAGCTGAGATGAACTCCATGATTTCAGTCATGTATTTTGTAAGTGAAATCGTTTTGAAGGGGGGGGGGTCATTGGTTGCTCTGATAATGATAATGATATGCACACTTGCAAGCGTTCAGAGCCAATTAGAGGTGACAATCTCAGGGCATGAGATCAGGGAGAGACTCGTTACATGCCGATGCCAGAATCACCGCGGGCAACTGTGCTGCTCTATCAAGACCATGTACAGATGTGCTTTTGGCCCATCCTTACAAACACCCACTGATGTCAGCATTCGCAACCAGAGAGAGCTGAGACGAAGCCCAGAAGAAGGCCTCTATTGTTAACCCCCCTTCTTGTTCTTACACACCTCCCAGAAAAACAAACTTGTGGAACAGGACCACAGGAAGATACCCTGTTTGATACCATGGTTATAGATCTATTACTATCATTGCGGGATGATTAGAAACAGTTGAGCTCACGGATCCCCCCCCCACGGGGTTAGATAGTGAGATTAGTTGAGAAGAATATCTCTCTATTACACAGGAACGAACACATAAACTATAGATGCAGACATGGGGTAATTATAAAGGGATATATGTGGTTACTGGAGAACGTCTATTGAGGGACATATGTGATTCTGAGGGACATATGTGATTCTTATTTTGGCTTGTGTCAAGGGGAGAAATGAGGTTCCAATCACACCCTTATTGATTCGGTGTTCTTAGGTCATCCATTTGTCACGCTTCCTCCGTTTCAAACCCCCTTGAGAACACTAAGCAAAGCCATTAAAAAAAAATCAGACGCATCGACAAACCACAAATGGAAAGCCCTTACAAACTATTTCCATGGATGAATTCATCCGGTTCTGCATTTGGAGATAAAGAGACAAGACAGGCAAACAAATACAATTAACCAGAACAAATGTCATGCTCTCTCTTTTGACTCGTTGACGTTGATCTGGTTTAGAAAAACACGTATTTCCATATGAGTGCCACATCTGTATCCCAAATGGCACCATATTCCCATATAATGCACTACTTTGGATCAGAGCACTATGGGCCCTGGCAAGAAGCAGTGCACTAAAGGGTATAAGGTGCCATTTGGCATACACATGTGTACAGTAAGGCTGTACTCCTGTTGCCAAAGGGGCATATCATCAGAGAGTCATGTTGAGATAAATCAGTTTGTGCTTTGGCTAACTCCCTCTCTATCTGAATGACTAATAAATGACTAATAAAACAGAACATCCCACATGTCTCCAACAAAGAAAGGGCATGTCTAACCCCACAAAAACAGTGACTATTATCTCCAGATTTGCATGTCCTGTATTGTATTCCTCAATGCAATCTACACTCAGAATGACCTGATATTCAATCATGTCACCATATCATATCACATGCCAGCATTCCTTGAATAATGGATCTCTCTCATTTCACACAAATTACGATAGGATCCAGATTCTGATCGTCGGTCTCTCTTTCGGGTCTCGGTCTCTTTCTCCGTCTTTCACAGTCTCTTATCTCTCTCTCTCTCTCTCTCTGTGTGTCTCTCTGTTCTTTGTCTATCTAATCTCTCTCTCGCGCGCTCTCTTTAGTCTCTATGGACAATAGTACTGCTGCATCTGATCAGCAGATGTCCTGGTGCGGTACATGATTAAGTGTAATTGGTGGTAATCTCAGGCAATTTTTTTTTTTCGGTGACACTTCATTTTCTATAATTCTCGCCTCTGCCTTTTAAGTCACCTAAGCGCTGTTTCAAGTGCTGGGGTGAGACTGCGCTTGTGCCAGTGTTTAATGTGTTTAAGTCTTCTGAGATCCCGGGGAATAAAAAACAGATGTGCAGATGTTTCGGGGGGAGCGGAAGAGGTGAGGAGGGAAGAGGAGGAGAGTGGGGGAGGAGAAGACGGGGAGCGTTCAAGAGGTGTACTGTACTGAGAGAGGCTAGCTTTGTTTGGAGGGAGCTGGCGGCATGGGCTTCGGTAAAAACAAATGTGTGCACTATATAGGGAATTGGGCACAATTTGGGACGCAGCCCATGTCAGGGCCCAGACTCTAAAATATCTGAACTCAAGAAACAACAAGCTGCCAAAACCACAAGACGGATGCACCTGGAAATCCAGCGTGACAATTCAACCCGTTGCCACATTGGGCTCCATTAATCATAAGATGAGCACATGAACGGTTAATAATAATCAGTTAATTCTTCCTCTCCTCTCTTCGCGATTTATATAACACTTATAACACACAGCATGACTGGGGTGGGAGATGACAGGCTGGAGAAGTTTGCGGGATGCTATGTGTTGTGTGACTGCTGTCCACCACAGATGTTGTATATTACAGTCCAAAGCTGCCTTCTCCTGCTTTAAATCTCATAACTCATCTATATTTGTGTCTGCTGCATAGGCCCAGAACTTATTTGTTTGCTTAGTAATGGATGTATGATTGAAAAACCTGGGGGCACAAGTAAATGAAAAATAACAAAGTCGAAAGGACAGCTACTTTAAACAGGTGCTCGACGGAGTGAGGGAAAAGAGGGGGGAGAAGAAAAACTATTAAATTAGGAGGACAGAAATGTCTCTGTTTACTGAGAAGGATTACCACTACCAGCAAACATGGGAATTTTCATGAGGATGAAATATTTTTTTTTATGGATTTTAGCTGTGCTCGGAAAGGTATCCCATGTTTCTCCTTGATTTGTCATGAACAACTTCACCTTGAATTCAAACTATGTGTGACTAAGAAAAACTATTTTATGAAACATTATGACAATTTAAAGAACCAGAGCAAGTAATAGCAAATCCCCACAAAAATCTCCAAACTCTGTGTAAAGTCTGTTGTCCAATCACTGCATTCCCCTGCAAGGTGTAATGACTAGACAAAAATCTCCCAACTCTGTGAAAAGTCTGTTGTCCAATCACTGCATACGTGTAATGACTAGTCAAAAATCTCCAAACTCTGTGAAAAGTCTGTTGTCCAATCACTGCATTCCCTTGCATGGTGTAATGAATAGTCAAAAATCTCCAAACTCTGTGTAAACTTTGATATTCAATCACTACATTCCCCTGCATGGTGTAATAAAACGTTTTTAAAAATCTCCAAACTCTGCTTAAAGTCTTTTGTCTAATCAATGCATTCCCCTACATGGTGTAATGACTAGTCAAAAATCTCCAAACTATGTGTAAAGTCTGTTGTCCAATCACCGCATGGTATAATGAAGACAAAAAAAATCTCATTCTGTGTAAAGTCTGTTGTCCAATCACTGCATTCCTCTGCATGGTGTAATGACTAGACAGAAATCACCAAACTCTGTGTATAGTTTGTTTCCCAATCACTGAATTCCCTGCATGGTGTAATGAATCGTAAAAATCTCCCATCTCTGTGTAAAGTCTGTTGTCCAATCACTGCATTCCCTTGCACTCTGTAAAGACTAGTCAAAAATCTCCCAACTCTGTGTAAACTTTCCTGTTCAATCACTGCATTGCCCTGCAAGGTGTAATGACTAGTCAAAAATCTCCCAACTTTGTGAAAAGTTTGTTGTCCAATCACTGCACACCCCAGCATGGTGTAATGAATACTCACACATTTCCAAACTCTGTGTAAAGTCTGTTGAACAATCACTGCATTCACCTGCATGGTATAAAGACTAGTCAAAAATAGACCAACTCTGTGTAAAGTCCGATGTCCAATGATTGCATTCCCCTGCTTGGTGTAATTATTAGTTAAAAATAGACAAACTCTGTGTAAAGTCTGTTGTCCAATCACTGCATTCCCCTGCACTGTGTAAAGACTAGTCAAAAAATCTCCCAACTCTGTGTAAATTCTGTTGCCTCATCACTGAATTCCCTTGAATGTTGTGTGTAACAGTCAAAAATATCCAAACTCTGTGTAAAACTTTCCTGTTCAATCACTGCATTCCCCTGCATGGTGTAATTTTATTTATTTTTTATTTTACCTTTATTTAACCAGGCAAGTCAATTAAGAACTAAGTTTGTTCTATTCACTGCTTTAGCACTCTCTGCCAACCCGGATGTTCTAGCTGTGTCTGAATCCTGGCTTAGGAAGACTACCAAAAATTCTGAAATTTTAATTCCAAACTACAACCTTCTCAGACAAGATAGAACTGCCAAAGGGGGCGGTGTTGCAATCTACTGCAAAGATAGCCTGCAGAGTTCTGTCCTACTATCCAGGTCTGTACCCAAACAATTTGAACTTCTACTTTTAAAAATCCACCTCTCTAAAAACAAGTCTCTCACCGTTGCAGTCTGCTATAGACCACCCTCTGCCCCCAGTTGTGCTCTGGACACCATATGTGAACTGATTGCCCCCCATCTATCTTCAGAGCTCGTGCTGCTAGGCGACCTAAACTGGAACATGCTTAACACCCCAGCCATCCTACAATCTAAACTTGATGCCCTCAATCTCACACAAATTATCAATGAACCTACCAGGTACGTCCCCAGAGCCTTAAACACGGGCACCCTCAAAGATATCATCCTAACCAACTTGCCCTCTAAATACACCTCTGCTGTCTTCAACCAAGATCTCAGCAATCACTGCCTCATTGCCTGCATCCGTAATGGGTCAGCGGTCAAACGACCCCCACTCATCACTGTAAAATGCTCCCTGAAACACTTCAGCAAGCAGGCCTTTCTAATCGACCTGGCCGGGGTATCCTGGAAGGATATTGATCTCATCCCGTCAGTAGAGGATGCCTGGATATTTTTTTTAAATGCCTTCCTAACCATCTTAAATAAACATGCCCCATTCAAGAAATTTAGAACCAGGAACAGATATAGCCCTTAGTTCTCCCCAGACCTGACTGCCCTTAACCAACACAAAAACATCCTATGGTGTTCTGCATTAGCATCGAACAGCCCCCGTGATATGCAGCTGTTCAGGGAAGCTAGAAACCATTATACACAGGCAGTTAGAAAAGCCAAGGCTAGCTTTCTCAAGCAGAAATTTGCTTCCTGCAACACGAACTCAAAAAAGTTCTGGGACACTGTAAAGTCCATGGAGAATAAGAACACCTCCTCCCAGCTGCCCACTGCACTGAAGATAGGAAACACTATCACCACTGATAAATCCACCATAATTGAGAATTTCAATAAGCATTTTTCTACGGCTGGCCATGCTTTCCACCTGGCTACTCCTACCCCGGTCAACAGCACTGCACCCCTCACAGCAACTCGCCCAAGCCTTCCCCATTTTTCCTTCTCCCAAATCCGTTCAGCTGATGTTCTGAAAGAGCTGCAAAATCTGGACCCCTACAAATCAGCCGGGCTAGACAATCTGGACCCTTTCTTTCTAAAATTATCTGCCGAAATGGTTGCCACCCCTATTACTAGCCTGTTCAACCTCTCTTTCGTGTCGTCTGAGATCCCCAAAGATTGGAAAGCAAGTGCGGTCATCCCCCTCTTCAAAGGGGGGGACACTCTTGACCCAAACTGCTACAGACTGCTTTCTCAACTTGCCTACCTGGTTAAATAAAGGTGAAATAAATAAATAAAAATAAATAAAAGAACAAATTCTTACTTTCAATGACGGCCTAGGAACAGTGGGTTAACTGCCTGTTAAGGGGCAGAACGACAGATTTGTACCTTGTCAGCTTGGGGGTTTGAACTAGCAACCTTCTGGTCTCTAGTCCAACGCTCTAACCACTAGGCTACCCTGCCAAAATCTCCAATCTCTGTGCAAAGTCTGTTGTCCGATCACTGCATTCCCCTGCATGGTGCAATGAAAATTCTAACATTTCCAAACTCTGTGTAAAGTCTGTTGGCCAATCACTGAATTCCCTTGCAAGGTTAAATCACTAGTCAAACATCACCAACCTCTGTGTAAAGTTTGTTGTCCAATCACTGCATTCCCCTGCAAGGAGTAATAACTAGTCATAAATCTCCCAACTCTGTGAAAAGTTTGTTGTCCAATCGCTGAATACCCCAGCATGGTGTAATAAATATTCAAACATTTCCAAACTCTGTGAAAAGTCTGTTGTCAAATCACTGCATTCCCCTGCAAGGTGTAATGCCTAGTCAAAAATCTCCAAACTCTGTGTAAACGTTCCTGTTCAATCACTGAAATCCCCTGCATGGTGTAATGACAAGACAAAAATCACCAAACTCTGTGTAATGTCTGTGGTCCAATCACTGCATTCCCCTGCATGGTGTAATGAATCGTAAAAATCTCCCATCTCTGTGGAAAGTCTGTTGTCCAATCACTGAATTCCTCTGCATTGTGTAATGAATGTTCAAAAATGTCCCAACTCTGTGTAAAGTTTGTTGTCCAATCACTGCATTCGCCTGCATGGTGTAATGAATAGTTAATAATCTCAAAACGCTGAGTTAAATCTGTTGTCCAATCACCTAATTCACAGCATGGTGTAACAAATAGTCAAACATTTTCAAACTCTGTGTAAAGTCTGTTGTCCAATCACTGCATTCCCCTGCATGGTGTAATGACTATTAAAAAATCATCAAACTCTGTGTAAAGTCTGTTGTCCAATAACTGCATTCCCCTGCAAGGTGTAATGAATTTTCAAACATTTCAAAATTCTGTGTAAAGTTTGTTGTCCAATCACTGCAGTCCCCAGCATGATGTAATGAATATTCAAACATTTCCAAACTCTGTGTAAAATATGTTGTCCAATCACTGCTTTCCACTGCATGGTGTAATGACAAGTCAAAAATCTCAAAACGACGTGTAAAGTCTTAAGTCCAATCACTGTAATTCCCTTGCAAGGTGTAATGCCTAGTTAAACATCTCCCAACTCTGTGTAAAGTCTGTTGCCTAATCATTGCATTCCCTTGAATGTTGTAAGGAATAGTCAAAAATCTCCAAACTCTGTGTAAACTTTCCTGTTCAGTCACTGCATTCCCCTGCATGGTGTAATGACGAGACACAAATCTCCAAACGATATGTAAACTCTGTTGTCCAATCACTGCATTCCCCTGCCTGGTGTAATGACTATTCAAAAATAGACAAACTCTGTATGAAGTCTGCTGTACATTCACTGCATTCCCCTGCATGGTGTAATGAATAGTCAGAAGTCTCCAAACTCTGTATAAAGTCTGCTATCCAATCAATGTATTCCCCTGCATGGTGTAATGAATATTCAAACATTTACAAACTCTGTGTAAAGTATGTTGTCCTATCACTGCATTCCCCAGCAAGGTGTAAAGACTCGTCAAAAATCTCCAAACACTGTGTAAAGTCTGTTGTCCAATCACTGCATTCCCCTGCATGATGTCATGACTCGTCAGGCATCTCCAAACACTGTGTAAAGTATGTTGTCCAATCACTGCATTCCCCTGCATAGTGTAATGAATAGTCAATAATCTCAAAATGCTTTGTTAAATCTGTTGTCCAATCACCGCATTCACCACATGGTGTAATGACTAGTCAAAAATCTCAAAACACTGTGTAAATTTGGCTGTTCAATCACTGCAATCCCCTGCATGGTGTTATAAACAGTCAAAAATCTCCAAACACTGTGTAAAGTCTGTTATCCAATCACTGCATTCCACTGCATGGTGTAATGACGAGACACAAATCTCCAAACAATATTTAAACTCTGTTGTCCAATCAATGCATTCCCCTGCATGGTGTAATGAAAAGTCCAAAATCTCAAAACTCTGTAAAGTCTGTTGTCCAATCACTGCATTCCCCTGCATGGTGTAATGACTAGACAATCATCTCCCAACCCTGTATTCAGTTTGTTGTCCAATCACTGCGTTCCCCTGCAAGGAGTAATAACTAGTCAAAAATCTCCCAACTCTGTGAAAAGTTTGTTGTCCAATCGCTGAATACCCCAGCATGGTGTAATGAATATTCAAACATTTACAAACTATGTGAAAAGTCTGTTGTTAAATCACTGCATTCCCCTGCAAGGTGTAATGCCTAGTCAAAAATCTCCCAACGCTGTGTAAAGTATGTTGCCTAATCATTGCATTCCCTTGAATGTTGTAAGGAATAGTCAAAAATCTCCAAACTCTGGGTAAACTTTCCTGTTCAATCACTGAAATCCCCTGCATGGTGTAATGGCAAGACAAAAATCACCAAACTCTGTGTAATGTCTGTGGTCCAATCGCTGCATTCCCCTTCATGGTGTAATGAATTGTAAAAATCTCCCATCTCTGTGGAAAGTCTGTTGTCCAATCACTGCATTCCCCTGCATGGCGTAATAAATAGTCAATATTTCCAAACTATGTGTAAAGTCTGTTGTCCAATCACTGCATTCCCCTGCATGGTGGAATGACTATTCAAAAATCACCAAACTCTGTGTTAAATTTGTTGTCCAATCACTGCATTCCCCTGCAAGATTGGTCCGACCAATCTGATTCCACACTCCAAGACTGTTTCCATCACGTGGACTGGGATATGTTTCGTATTGCGTCAGACAACAACATTGACGAATACGCTGATTCGGTGTGCGAGTTCATTTTAATGTGCGTTGAAGATGTCGTTCCCATAGCAACGATAAAAACATTCCCAAACCAGAAACTGTGGATTGATGGCAGCATTCGCATGAAACTGAAAGCGCGAACCACTGCTTTTAATCAGGGCAAGGTGACTGGAAACATGACCGAATACAAACAGTGCAGCTATTCCCTCCGCAAGGCAATCAAACAAGCTAAGCGTCAGTATAGAGACAAAGTAGAATCTCAATTCAACGGCTCAGATACAAGAGGTATGTGGCAGGGTCTACAGTCAATCACGGATTACAAAAAGAAAACCAGCCCAGTCACGGACCAGGATGTCTTGCTCCCAGGCAGACTAAATAACTTTTTTGCCCGCTTTGAGGACAATACAGTGCCACTGACACTGCCTGCAACGGAAAAATGCGGTCTCTCCTTCACTGCAGCCGAGGTGAGTAAAACATTTAAACGTGTTAACCCTCGCAAGGCTGCAGGCCCAGACGGCATCCCCAGCCGCGCCCTCAGAGCATGCGCAGACCAGCTGGCTGGTGTGTTTACGGACATATTCAATCAATCCCTATACCAGTCTGCTGTTCCCACATGCTTCAAGAGGGCCACCATTGTTCCTGTTCCCAAGAAAGCTAAGGTAACTGAACTAAACGACTACCGCCCCGTAGCACTCACTTCCGTCATCATGAAGTGCTTTGAGAGACTAGTCAAGGACTATATCACCTCCACCCTACCTGACACCCTAGACCCATTCCAATTTGCTTACCGCTCAAATAGGTCCACAGACGATGCAATCTCAACCACACTGCACACTGCCCTAACCCATCTGGACAAGAGGAATACCTATGTGAGAATGCTGTTCATCGACTACAGCTCGGCATTCAACACCATAGTACCCTCCAAGCTCGTCATCAAGCTCGAGACCCTGGGTCTCGAACCCGCCCTGGGCAACTGGGTACTTGAATTCCTGACGGGCCGCCCCAAGGTGGTGAGGGTAGGCAACAACATCTCCACCCCGCTGATCCTCAACACTGGGGCCCCACAAAGGTGCGTTCTGAGCCCTCTCCTGTACTCACTGTTCACCCACGACTGCGTGGCCACGCACGCCTCCAACTCAATCATGAAGTTTGCGGACGACACAACAGTGGTGGGCTTGATTACCAACAACGACGAGACGGCCTACAGGGAGGAGGTGAGGGCCCTCGGAGTGTGGTGTCAGGAAAATAACCTCACACTCAACGTCAACAAAACTAATGAGATGATTGTGGACTTCAGGAAACAGCAGAGGGAACATAACATATCCACATCGATGGAACAGTAGTGGAGAGGGTAGTAAGTTTTAAGTTCCTCGGCATACACATCACAGACAAACTGAATTGGTCCACCCACACAGACAGCATCGTGAAGAAGGCGCAGCAGCGCCTCTTCAACCTCAGGAGGCTGAAGAAATTCGGCTTGACACCAAAAGCACTCACAAACTTCTACAGATGCACAATCGAGAGCATCCTGGCGGGCTGTATCACCGCCCGCCAGGATTGTATGGCAACTGCTCTGCCCACAACCGTAAGGCTCTCCAGAGGGTAGTGAGGTCTGCACAACGCATCACCGGGGGCAAACTACCTGCCCTCCAGGACACCTACACCACCCGATGTTACAGGAAGGCCATAAAGATCATCAAGGACAACAACCACCCGAGCCACTGCCTGTTCACCCCGCTATCATCCAGAAGGCGAGGTCAGTACAGATGCATCAAAGCTGGGACCAAGAGACTGAAAAACAGCTTCTATCTCAAGGCCATCAGACTGTTAAACAGCAACCACTAATATTGAGTGGCTGCTGCCAACACACTGACTCAACTCCAGCCACTTTAATAATGGGAATTGATGGGAAATGATGTAAAATATATCCCGAGCCACTTTAAACAATGCTACCTAATATAATGTTTACATACCCTACATTATTCATCTCATATGTATACGTATATACTGTACTCTATATCATCGACTGCATCTTTATGTAATACATGTATCACTAGCCACTTTAACTATGCCACTTTGTTTACATACTCATCTCATATGTGTCAGGATTTGGCCAGGGTTGTTCCGGGTTTTGGCCACTAGATGCCCCCATTGTGCTTTTTGACCTTATGTTTTTTCCCTTGATTCCCATTATTATTTGCACCTGTGCCTCGTTTACCCTGATTGTATTTTAACCCTTAGTTTCCCTCAGTTCTGTGCTCTGTGTTTGTATGTTAGCACCCAGCCCTAGTGTTCTGTGTATTCTTGTCGATTCCGGTGGACGCTCTTGTGGAATTCTGTTTTTGTTTTTTGAGTATCTCTTGAGGCTTTTTTGTGCTATACCTACCACCTTTTGGATTTGCCATTTTGTATTGAAGGACTTCTCCTTTTTACTTTATTAAATACACCATCTTAAGTACTGCTGTGTCTGCCTCATCTTCTGGGTTCTGCTGACTATTCGTGGCTCAGTTGGTTAAGTGACTGTTTCTCACTCCGGAGACCCAGGTTCGTAACCGGGTCCTGACAGAAACACAGAGCCAAAAATGAACCCAGAGGCAGCCAGTTCCCAGGACCTTTTTGCCATGCTGTCCCACCACCAGGAGACTGTCCAACGCCACGAAGCCGCCCTGGTTCAGCAAGAGGCCTTAATGGCTAGACATTCTCATCTTCTGTCGGAGATGCTGACTTCCATTAAGCAAATATCTGATCGTCTTACCCCGGCAACAGTTCCCGTCCCAGTACCTCAGATTCACGTACCCATGGCAGTTAACCCCCTGGCTGAACCTCGTCTTCCACCTCCCCAACGGTTCTCAGGTGATCCAAGTGCTTGTAAAGGGTTTCTCACCCAATGTTCTCTCTCCTTTGAGCTACAACCCTCGTCGTTTCCCACCGACCGGTCTAAGATCGCTTATATCATCACCCTGCTGTCGGAAAAAGCCCTGGCCTGGGCTACTGCTGTGTGGGATGCCCATAGTTCCTGCTGTGCCAGCTACTCTGCCTTTGCTGAGGAATTCAAACGAGTGTTTCAAGGCCCAAGCAGTGGTTCTGACTCAGCCAAACAGCTCCTGACTCTCCACCAAGGTTGGCGCAGCGTGACGGACTATGCCATCCAGTTCCGCACGGTGGCAGCAGCGAGTGGTTGGAACAACGAGGCGCTCACGGTGTGCTTTCTGAAAGGCCTTTCCGACACTATCCAAGATGAACTGAGCCACGAAGTGAACCCATGAGGGTCACTACATTGGATGGAAGCCCTTTGGGATCTGGACTTGTCACTCATGTCACTACCTCCTTGCGACTTTCAGTTTCACAACACCAGGAATTGATGAACTTTCATTTGATCTCCTGTTCCGAGTTCCCTCTCGTCCTTGGATACCCCTGGCTTCACAGCCATAACCCTCACATCGACTGGTCTGTGGGCACTATCAAGCAGTGGGGTCCTACGTGCCAAGCTACTTGTATTTTCCAGAATTCCCGAGTTCTACTCCCGAGTCTTTAGAATCCATCGACCTGACCCGAGTTCCCGAGTGTTACCATGACCTCAAACTGGTGTTTAGCAAACAGAGGGCCACCATGCTACCACCCCATAGACCTTACGATTGCCCCATCGACCTGTTTCCGGGCACTTGCCCCCCCAGGGGTCGGATCTTTTCCCTATCTCCACCCAAACGAGCTGCTATGGATACCTACATCAAGGACGCTCTGGAAGCAGGCCTCATGCGTCCATCCACCTCCCCGGCGGGAGCAGGGTTTTTCTTTGTGGCCAAGAAAGACGGTGGATTACGTCCTTGCATCGACTACCGGGGACTCAATGCCATAACCGTCCGTAACCGTTACCCGCTACCCCTTATGGCCACAGCCTTCGAGCTGCTCCAGGAAGCAGTTGTTTTCACTAAGCTTGACCTGCGGAACGCATACCATCTTGTGCGGATCAGACCTGGTGACGAGTGGAAGACCGCTTTCAACACGCCTACTGGTCACTATGAATACTTGGTGATGCCCTTCGGCCTGACCAACGCCCCAGCGGTGTTCCAAGCGCTCATAAACGATGTGCTTAGGGATATGCTTAACATATTTGTGTTCGTTTACTTGGATGACATCCTCATCTTTTCGAACTCCCTTCAAGAACACACTAAGCATGTCAGACAAGTACTCAAACGCCTCCTGGACAGCCATCTGTACGTTAAGCCGGAAAAATGTGAATTCCATTCATCCCGAGTACAATTCCTGGGATTTGTAGTGGAACCCGGTCGAGTCCAAATGGACCCCAGGAAGGTAGGGGCGGTAGCGGATTGGCCCACCCCCAAATCCGTTAAGGAAGTTCAGCGTTTCCTGGGCTTCACAAACTTTTACCGCAAGTTCATCAAGAACTTCAGCTTGGTGGCAGCCCCTCTCTCAGCTTTAACCAAGGGTGGCAATGCAAGGTTTTTGTGGGGAAGAGAAGCTGAGACGGCCTTCCAAGGACTCAAGCAGCGCGTTCTCTCTGCTCCCATCCTGACACTACCGACTACGGATGAACCATTTGTGGTGGAGGTAGACGCATCAGAGGTTGGTGTTGGAGCTGTCCTGTCTCAGAGGGGTGAAGACAAGAAGCTTCATCCGTGCGCTTTCTTCTCACACCGGCTTACCCCGACTGAGAGGAACTACGATGTGGGGATCGTGAACTCCTAGCGGTTAAGATGGCATTGAAGGAATGGAGACACTGGCTCGAGGGGGCTTCTCACCCGTTTCAAGTGCTTACGGACCACAAAAATCTGGAGTATATCCAGCAGGCGAAGCGGTTGAACTCTAGACAAGCTAGATGGTCTCTTTTCTTCAATCGATTCCAGTTTATCCTCACCTATCGGCCCGGGTCGAAGAATCTCAAACCGGATGCCCTGTCCCGAGTCTACGCTCCTGCCATTCGAGATGACACGGACATGCCTGTCCTTCCTGCTGCTAAGATTGTGGCTCCGATCTCGTGGCAAGTTGAGGATACCGTGAGACGTGCTCAAGCTAGCGAACCGGACCCGAAAGGAGGTCCTGCCAATCGGATGTTTGTCCCCAAGGCAGTGAGGACTCAGGTCCTTCTGTGGGGGCACTCCTCTCGCCTCACCTGTCATCCGGGCGTAGGTCGCACCTTGGAGTTCATCCAGCGTAAGTTCTGGTGGCCTACCATAAGAGAAGACGTTGCCACTTTCGTCAATGCCTGCCCCGTGTGCTGCCAGGGCAAATCTTCTCACCTCCGCCCTCAAGGACTCCTTCACCCTTTACCTGTTCCCCACAGACCCTGGTCCCATATATCATTGGACTTTATTACTGGACTTCCTCCATCCCATGGCAATACTACTATCCTAGTCATAATCGACAGGTTTTCAAAGGCGGCCAGGTTCGTCCCTCTGACTAAGTTACCTTCTGCCAAGGAAACGGCTGAGTTGGTTATTAATCATGTGTTCCGAGTCTTCGGCATTCCTCAAGATATAGTTTCTGACAGAGGTCCCCAGTTCGCCTCAAGGTTTTGGAAGGCCTTCTGCCAACTCATGGGGGCTTCTGCCAGTCTATCTTCAGGGTACCATACGGAGTCCAACGGCCAAACAGAGAGGATGAATCAAGAGCTGGAAACCACCCTCCGATGTATGACTCGTGACAACCCGTCCACATGGTCATCCTTTATTGTTTGGGCCGAATACGCGCACAACACCTTGCGCTCCTCCTCCACTGGTATGTCCCCGCACGAGTGTCAGTTTGGCTATGCTCCTCCATTGTTCCCGGACCAGGAGGCAGAAGTCAGAGTGCCTTCAGCCTTGAAGTTCGTCAGA
Organism: Oncorhynchus masou masou; assembly: GCF_036934945.1. NCBI lineage: Eukaryota > Metazoa > Chordata > Actinopteri > Salmoniformes > Salmonidae > Oncorhynchus > Oncorhynchus masou. Next base: position 71,663,059 of record NC_088235.1, read on the forward strand.
CGCTGTCGGCTTATGTGGAGGAAGACCCGTCTTAATCTTATGCGTTCCTCACAGAGGTACCAACAACAAGCCAACAGACGTCGCCGTCCCGGGCCTACCCTGCGCCCCGGCCAGAGAGTCTGGCTCTCCACAAGAGACTTACCACTACGGGTGGAGTCTCGCAAGCTGTCCCAGAAATACATCGGTCCCTTCAAGGTTGCCAGGAGAGTTAACCCAGTTTCTTATCGCCTACACTTACCCAGATCCCTTAAGATTAATCCCACATTTCACATTTCATTGTTAAAACCTGTTGTTTTTTCTCCCCTTGTCCTGGCAGACAGACCTCCCCCTCCGCCTCGTGTCATTGGAGGCCAGCCGGCTTATACCGTCCATCGGATACTGGATTCCCGCCGGGTGCAGCGGTCCTGGCAGTATCTGGTGGACTGGGAAGGCTACGGTCCCGAGGAGCGCTCCTGGGTTCCTGCCAAAGACATCCTGGACCCTGACCTCATTCGTCAGTTCAGGGCACTCCACCCTGAGAGAGCTGGTAGGAACGTCAGGAGCCGTTCCTAGGGGGGGGATTCTGTCAGGATTTGGCCAGGGTTGTTCCGGGTTTTGGTCACTAGATGCCCCCATTGTGCTTTTTGACCTTATGTTTTTTCCCTTGATTCCCATTATTATTTGCACCTGTGCCTTGTTTTCCCCTGATTGTATTTTAACCCTTAGTTTCCCTCAGTTCTGTGCTCTGTGTTTGTATGTTAGCACCCAGCCCTAGTGTTCTGTGTATTCTTGTCGATTCCGGTGGACGCTCTTGTGGAATTCTGTTTTTGTTTTTTGAGTATCTCTTGAGGCTTTTTTGTGCTATACCTACCACCTTTTGGATTTGCCATTTTGTATTGAAGGACTTCTCCTTTTTACTTTATTAAATACACCGTCTTAAGTACTGCTGTGTCTGCCTCATCTTCTGGGTTCTGCTGACTATTCGTGGCTCAGTTGGTTAAGTGACTGTTTCTCACTCCGGAGACCCAGGTTCGTAACCGGGCCCTGACAATATGTATATACTGTACTCGATACCATCTACTGTATCTTGCCTATGCTGCTCTGTACCATCACTCATTCATATATCTTTATGTACATATTCTTTATCCCCCTACACTTGTGTGTATAAGACAGTAGTTTTGGAATTGTTAGTTAGATTACTTGTTGGTTATTACTGCATTGTCGGAACTAGAAGCACAAGCATTTTGCTACTCTCGTATTAACATCTGCTAACCATGTGTATGTGACAAATAAAATTTGATTTGATTTGAGGTGTAATGAATTTTCAAACATTTCAAAATTCTGTGTAAAGTATGTTGTCCAATCACTGCAGTCCCCAGCATGGTGTAATGAATATTCAAACATTTCCAAACTCTGTGCAAAGTATGTTGTCCAATCACTGTTTTCCCCTGCATGGTGTAATGCCTAGTTAAAAATCTCCCAACTCTGTGTAAAGTATGTTGACTAATCATTGCATTCCCTTGAATGTTGTAAGGAAAAGTCAAAAATCTCCAAACTCTGTGTAAACTTTCCTGTTCAATCACTGCATTCCCCTGCATGGTGTAATGAATTTTCAAACATTTCAAAATGTTGTGTAAATTTGGTTGTTCAATCACTGCAATCCCCTGCATGGTGTTATAAACAGTCAAAAATCTCCAAACACTGTGTAAAGTCTGTTGTCCAATCACCGCATTCCCCTGCAAGGTGTAATGACTAGTCAAAAATCTCCCAACTCTGTGTAAAGTCTGTTGTCCAATCACTGCATTCCCCTGCATGGTGTAATGATGAGACACACATCTCCAAACAATATGTAAACTCTGTTGTCCAATCACTGCATTCCCCTGCCTGGTGTAATGACTATTCAAAAATAGACAAACTCTGTATAAAGTCTGTTGTCCAATCACTGCATTCCCCTGCATGATGTCATGACTCGTCAAAAATCTCCAAACACTGTGTAAAGACTGTTGTACAATCACTGCATTCCCCTGCATAGTGTAATGAATAGTCAATAATCTTAAAATGCTTTGTTAAATCTGTTGTCCAATCACCGCATTCACCACATGGTGTAATGACTAGTCAAAAATCTCAAAAAACTGTGTAAATTTGGTTGTTCAATCACTGCAATCCCCTGCATGGTGTTATAAACAGTCAAACATCTCCAAACTCTGTGTAAAGTCTGTTGTCCAATCACTGCATTCCCCTGCCTGGTGTAATGACTATTCAAAAATCTCCCAACTCTGTGTAAAGTCTGTTGTCCAATCACTGCATTCCACTGCATGGTGTAATGACGAGACACAAATCTCCAAACGATATGTAAACTCTGTTGTCCAATCAATGCATTCTCCTGCATGTTGTAATGACTCATCAGGCATCTCCAAACTCTGAGAAAAGTTTGTTGTCCAATCACTGCATTCCCCTGCATGGTGTAATGAATATTCAAAAATCACCAAACTCTGTGTTAAATGTGTTGTCCAATCACTGCAGTCCCCAGCACGGTGTAATGAATATTCAAACATTTCCAAACTCTGTGTAAAGTATGTTGTCCAATCACTGCTTTCCCCTGCATGGTGTAATGACAAGTCAAAAATCTCCCAACTCTGTGTAAAGTCTGTTGTCCAATCACTGCATTCCCCTGCATGGTGTAATGACGAGACACAAATCTCCAAACGGTATGTAAACTCTGTTGTCCAATCAATGCATTCTCCTGCATGGTGTAATGAAAAGTCAAAAATCTCAAAACTCTGTGTAAAGTCTGTTGTCCAATAACTGCATTCACCACATGGTGAAATGAATAGACAAACATTTTCAAACTCTGTGTAAAGTCTGTTGTCAATCACTGCAATCCCCTGCATGAGAGCCATGAATCGTCAGGCATCTCCAAACTCTGAGTAAAGTTTGTTGTCCAATCACTGCATTGCCCTGCATGGTGTAATGACTATTCAAAAATCACCAAACTCTGTGTTAAATGTGTTTTCCATTCACTGCATTCCCCTGCAAGGTGTAATGAATTTTCAAACATTTCAAAATTCTGTGTAAAGTTTGTTGTCCAATCACTGCAGTCCCCAGCATGGTGTAATGAATATTCAAACATTTCCAAACTCTGTGTAAAGTATGTTGTCCAATCACTGCTTTCCCCTGCATGGTGTAATGACAAGTCAAAAATCTCAAAACGACGTGTAAAGTCTTAGGTCCAATCACTGTAATTCCCCTGCAAGGTGTAATGCCTAGTCAAAAATCTCCCAACTCTGTGTAAAGTATGTTGCCTAATCATTGCATTCCCTTGAATGTTGTAAGGAATAGTCAAAAATCTCCAAACTCTGTGTAAACTTTCCTGTTCAATCACTGAAATCCCCTGCATGGTGTAATGAAAAGTCAAAAATCTCAAAACTCTGTGTAAAGTCTGATGTCCAATCACTGCATTCCCCTACTTTGTGTAATTATTAGTAAAAAATAGACCAACTAGGTGTAAAGTTTGTTGTCCAATCAATACATACCCCAGCATGATAAAATGACTACTCAAACATCTCCAAACTCGGTGTAAAGTCTATTGTCCAATCACCGCCTTCACCACATGGTGTAATGACTATTCAAAAATAGACAATCTATGTGTAAAGTTTGTTGTCCAATCACTGCATTCCCCTGCATGGTGTAATGACTATTCAAAAATCTCCCAACTCTGTGTAAAGTCTGTTGCCTAATCATTGCATTCCCTTGAATGTTGTAAGGAATAGTAAAAAATCTCCAAACTCTATGTAAACTTTCCTGTTCAATCACTTCATTCCGCTGCATGGCGTAATAAATAGTCAACATCTCCCATCTCTGTGTAAAGTCTGTTGTCCAATCACTACAGTCCCCAGCATGGTGTCATTAATATTCAAACATTTCCCAACTCTATGTAAAGTCTGTTGTCCAATCACAGCATTCCCTTGCACTGTGTAACGACGAGTCAAAAATCTCCCAACTCTGTGTAAAGTCTGTTGCCTAATCACTGCATTCCCTTGAATGTTGTAAGGAATAGTCAAAAATCTCCAAACTCTATGTCAACTTTCCTGTTCAATCCCTTCATTCCGCTGCATGGCGTAATAAATAGTCAAAATCTCCCATCTCTGTGTAAAGTCTGTTGTCCAATCACTGCATTCCCCTGCATGGTGCAATGAATATTCAAACATTTCCAAACTCTGTGTAAAGTCTGTTGTCCAATCACTGCATTCCCCTGCATGATGTAATGAATAGTTAATAACCTCAAAACGCTGTAATAACCTTAAATCTGTTGTCCAATCACCTAATTCACAGCATGGTGTAATGAATAATCAAACATTTTCAAACTCTATGGAAAGTATGTTGTCAAATCACTGCATTCCCCTGCATGGTGCAATGACAATTCAAAAATAGACATACTATATGTAAAGTTTGTTGTCCAATCATTGCATTCCACTGCATGGTGTAATAAATAGTCAAAAACTCCAAACACGGTGTAAAGTATTTTGTCCAATCACTGCATTCCCCTGCATGGTATAATGAATAGACAAACATTTACACATTCTGTGTAAAGTCTGTTGTCCAATCACTGCATTCCCCTGCATGGTGTAATGAATAGACAAACATTTTCAAACTCTGTGTAAAGGCTGTTGTCCAATCACTGCATTCCACTGCAATGTGTAAAGACTAGTCAAAAATCTCCCAACTGTGTAAAGTTTGTTGTCCAATCACAGCATTCCCCTGCATAGTGTAATGAATAGTCAATCAGAGTTTGAGAGTTTCATCCTCTCTCTCTCTCTCTCTCTCTCTCTCTCTCTCTCGCTCTCTCTCTCTCTCTCTCTCTCGCTCTTGGTCAGAAAGGATAGTTGAGAGTGACATTCATTCATTTGTTATAGAATGAATGTTTAGGCGGTTGTCGTTCTTCGCATTCAATGATACCGAATTCCTAGCTGCAGACTAGTAATTCATATCAAAGACTTGTTCTTATTCTGTCGGTATTGATAGTCTAAGAGTTAAACTACATAGTATGGTTAAAAGATTCAGCAATGGTCTACAACCTTCGTCCTCTCCTAATGGAGAAAAACATGGTCTACTGATCATTTCTCAAAGTTTGGTTTTATTCGGAATTGCAGAAAATGGTCTGTCCCAGGATGCCTGACCCTAACTGGGCTCTGGGGCGGTCCTCTGATTGAGTTAAAATAAAAAGGGAAGTGTATTTTCCTCCATTAAACAGTCCAAAATCATATTACACAATTTTACAAACAGTATCATACTCACTCATTCATTTTATTCAAAATTAGATGTAAACCTCAGATATTATATAAACAGCGTTATGGTAATGTGGCTACACCGTCTCCAATGAGCTTCCCCAAGTTGTAACAAAAGGACCAGTTCGTAGCTGGATTCTTCACCAATCTTTTATACTTTCTCCGCAACATGAAATTTGTTCGTACCTCAAGTTCTGTGAGGTGGCAGAAATTCCTTTGTGCTCTATGAAAATTTACTCTGCCTATTACACTATGTGGCCATGTGGCAGGGTCTCCTCATGAATATACAACCTTTCTCTGACCACAGCAGCCTACTTGAAGGTGGCAAGGGGGAGGCAGGGAGAGGGGGATGGGGCTTGCTATACCCAAAGAGGGCAATGTCATGACACCTGCATGGCGTAATAAATAGTCAAACATCTCCAAACTATATTTAAAGTTTGTTGTCCAATCAATGCGTTCCCCTGCATGGTGTAATGAATAGTCAATCATCTCAAAACGCTGTGTTAAGTCTGTTGTCCAATCACCTCATTCACGGCATGGTGTAATGAATAGTCAAACATTTTCAAACTGTGTAAAGGCTTTTGTCCAATCACTCCATTCCCCTGCATGGTGTAATGACAAGACACAAATCTCAAAACAATATGTAAAGTATGTTGTCCAATCACTGCATTCCCCTGCACTGTGTGAAGACTAGTCAAAAATCTCCTAACTCTGTGTAAAGTTTGTTGTCCAATTACAGCATTCCCCTGCATAGTGTAATGAATAGTCAATCATCTCCAAACTCTGTGCAAAAGCTGTTGTCCAATCACTGCATTTCCCTGCATGGTGTAATGACTATTCAAAAATAGACATACTCTGTGTAAAGTTTGTTGTCCAATCACTGCATTTCCCTGCAGGGTGTAATAAATAGTTAAAATCTCCAAACTCTGTGTAAAGTTTGCTGTTCAATTACTGCAATCCCCTGCATGGTGTTACAAGCAGTCAAAAATATCCAAACACTTTGTAAAGTCTGTTGTCGAATCACCGCATTCACCGCATGGTGTAATGAATAGACAAACATTTTCAAACTCTGTGACAGTTCTGTTGTCCATTCACTGCATTCCCTTGCATAGTGTAATGAATACTCAATAATCTCAAAATGCTGTGTTAAACCTGTTGTCCAATTACTGCATTCACCTGCATGGTGTAATGAATAGTCAAAAATCACCAAATTCTGTGTAAAGTGTGTTGTCCAAACACTGCATTTCCCTGCAAGGTGTAATGACTATACAAAAATCACCAAACTCTGTGTAAAGCCTGTTGTCCAATCACTGCATTCCCCTGCATGGTGTAACGACGAAACACAAATCTCCAAACGATATGTCAAGTCTGTTGTCCAATGAATGCAATCGCCAGCATTGTGTAATGAATATTCAAACATTTCCAAACACGGTGTAAAGTCTTTTGAACAATCACTGCATTCCCCTGCATGGTGTAATGAATAATCAAAAATCTCAAATCTCTGTGAAAAGTCTGTTGTCCAATCACCGCATGGTGTAATGAATAGACAATCATCTCAAAACACTGTGTTAAGTCTGTTGTCCAATCACCTCATTCACGGCATGGTGTAACGAATAGTCAAACATTTTCATACTCTGTGTAAAGTCTGTTGTCCAATCACCACAGGGTGTAAGGAATAGACAAAAATCACCAAATTCTGTGTAAAGTCTGTTATCCAATCACTGCATTCCCCTGCATGTAATGACAAGACAAAAATCACCAAACTCTGTGTAATGTCTGTTGTCCAATCACTGCGTTCCCCTGCATGTTGTAATGAGATGTATTACACCAAGTTTGCGGACGACACAACAGTGGTAGGCTTGATTACCAACAACGACGAGACGGCCTACAGGGAGGAGGTGAGGTGGTGTCAGGAAAATAACCTCACACTCAACGTCAACAAAACTAATGAGATGATTGTGGACTTCAGGAAACAGCAGAGGGAACACCCCCCTATCCACATCGATGGAACAGTAGTGGAGAGAGTAGCACGTTTTAAGTTCCTCGGCATACACATCACAGACAAACTGAATTGGTACACTCACACAGACAGCATCGTGAAGAAGGCGCAGCAGCGCCTCTTCAACCTCAGGAGGCTGAAGAAATTCGGCTTGTCACCAAAAGCACTCACAAACTTCTACAGATGCACAATCGAGAGCATCCTGGCGGGCTGTATCACCGCCTGGTACGGCAACTGCTCCGCCCTCAACCGTAAGGTTCTCCAGAGGGTAGTGAGGTCTGCACAACGCATCACCGGGGGCAGGGCACCAGGACACCTACACCACCCGATGTTACAGGAAGGCCATAAAGATCATCAAGGACATCAACCACCCGAGCCACTGCCTGTTCACCCCGCTATCATCCAGAAGGCGAGGTCAGTACAGGTGCATCAAAGCTGGGACCGAGAGACTGAAAAACAGCTTCTATCTCAAGGCCATCAGACTGTTAAACAGCCACCACTAACATTGAGTGGCTGCTGCCAACACACTGACACTGACTCAACTCCAGCCACTTTAATAATGGGAATTGATGGGAAATGATGTAAATATATCACTAGCCACTTTAAACAATGCTACCTTATATAATGTTACTTACCCTACATTATTCATCTCATTAGCATACGTATATACTGTACTCTATATCATCGACTGCATCTTTATGTAATACATGTATCACTAGCCACTTTAACTATGCCACTTTGTTTACATACTCATCTCATATGTATATACTGTACTCGATACCATCTACTGTATCTTGCCTATGCTGCTCTGTACCATCACTCATTCATATATCCTTATGTACATATTCTTTATCCCCTTACATTGTGTATAAGACAGTAGTTTAGGAATTGTTAGCTAGATTACTTGTTGGTTATTACTGCATTGTCGGAACTAGAAGCACAAGCATTTCGCTACACTCGCATTAACATCTGCTAAACATGTGTATGTGACAAATAAAATTTGATTTGATTTGATTTGATTTGAAAAGTCAAACATCTCACAACTCTGTGTAAAGTCTGTTGTCCAATCGCTGCATTCCTCTCTATGGTCTCATGAATATTCAAACATTTCCAAATTCTGTGCAAAGTCTGTTGTACAATCACTGCATTCTCCTGCATGGTGTAATGACTAGTCAAACATCTCCAAACTCTGTTTAAAGTCTGTTGTCCAATCACTGCATTCCCCTGCATGGTGTAATGAATAGACAAACATTTTCAAACTCTGTGTAAAGGCTGTTGTCCAATCACTGCATTCCACTGCAATGTGTAAAGACTAGTCAAAAATCTCCCAACTCTGTGTAAAGTTTGTTGTCCAATCACAGCATTCCCCTGCATAGTGTAATGAATAGTCAATCATCTCCAAACTCTGTGTAAAAGCTTTTGTCCAATCACTGCATTCCCCTGCATGGTGTAATGACAAGACAAAATCACCAAACTCTGTGTAAAGTTTGTTGTCCAATCACTGCATTCCCCTGCATAGTGTAATGAATAGTCAAACATCTCAAAACCCTGTGTTAAGTCTGTTGCCCAATCACTGCATTCAACTGCATGGTGTAATGAATATTCAAAAATCTCACAACTCTGTGTAAAGTCTGTTGTCCAATCACTGCATTCCACTGCAATGTGTAAAGACTAGTCAAAAATCTCCCAACTCTGTGTAACGTTTGTTGTCCAATCACTGCATTCCCCTGCATGGTGTAATGAATATTCAAAAATCTCCCAACTCTGTGTAAAGTTTGTTGTCCAATCACTGCATTCCCCTACAAGGTGTAAAGACAAGTCAAAAATCAAGAACTCTGTGTAAAGTTTGCTGTCCAATCACTCCAATCCCCTGCATGGTGTAATGAATATTCAAACATTTCCAAACTCTGTGTAAAGTGTGTTGTCCAATCACTGCATTCCGCTGCAAAGTGTAATGACTAGTCAAAAATCTCCCAAATCTGTGTAAAGTCTGTTGTCCAATCACTGCATTCCCCTGCATGGTGTAATGACTATTCAAAAATAGGCAAACTACTTGTAAAGTTTGTTGTCCAATAACTGCATTCCACTGCATAGTGTAATGAATAGTCAATCATCTCCAAACTCTGTGTAAAAGCTGTTGTCCAATCAATGCATTCCCCTGCATGGTGTAATGACTATTCAAAATTAAACATACTCTGTGTAAAGTTTGTTGTCCAATCACTCCAATCCCCATGCATGGCGTAATAAATAGTTAAAATCTCCAAACACTTAGTAAAGTCTGTTGTCCAATCACTGCATCCCCCTGCATAGTGTAATGAATATTCAAAGATATCCAAACTCTGTGTAAATGTGTTGTCCAATCAGTGCATTCCCCTGCAAGGTGTAATGACTATACAAAAATCACCAAACTCTGTGTAAAGTGTGTTGTCCAATCACTGCATTACCCTGCAAGGTGTAATGACTATTCAAAAATCTCCCAAATCTCTGTAAAGCCTGTTGTCCAATCACTGCATTCCCCTGCATGGTGTAATGAGGAGATACAAATCTCCAAACACTGTGTAAAGTCTGTTGTCCAATCACCGCCTTCACCGCATGTGTCACGCCCTGGTCTTAGTATTTTGTGTTTTCTTTATTATTTTGGTCAGGCCAGGGTGTGACATGGGTTATTTATGTGGTGTGTTTTGTCTAGGGGTTTGTTGTAAGTAATGGGATTGTGGTTAGTGGGGGTTGTCTAGTAAAGTCTATGGTTGCCTGGAGTGCTTGCAATCAGAGGCAGGTGTTTATCGTTGTCTCTGATTGGGAACCATGTGTGTTTATCTTTTATAAAAGATGTATCGAAATAACCACGCTGCATTCTGGTCCGATCCCTGCTACACCTCCTCTTCAGAGGAAGAGGAAGAAGAGAACCTTAACAGCATGGTGTGATGAATAGACAAACATTATCAAACTCTGTGTGAAGTCTGTTGTCAAATCACTGCATTCCACTGCCTGGTGTAATGACTATTCAAAAATAGACAAACTATGTGTAAAGTTTGTTGTCCAATCACTGCTTTCCACTGCATGGTGTAATAAATAGTCAACAACTCCAAACACGGTGTAAAGTCTTTTGAACAATCACTGCATTCCCCTGCATGGTGTAATGAATAGTCAAAAATCTCAAACTCTGTGTAAAGTCTGTTGTCCAATCACCGCATGGTGTAAGGAATAGACAAAAATCACCAAATTCTGTGTAAAGTCTGTTGTCCAATCACTGCATTCCCCTGCATGATGTAATGACAAGACAAAAATCACCAAACTCTGTGTAATGTCTGTTGTCCAATCACTGCATTCCCCTGCATGTTGTAATGAAAAGTCAAACATCTCACAACTCTGTGTGAAGTCTGTTGTCCACTCACTGCATTCCACTGCATGGTGTCGTGACTTATCAAACATTTCCAAACTCTGAGAAAATTCTGTTGTCCAATAACTGCATTCCCATGCATGGTGTGATGACCAGTCAAACATCTCCAAACTCTGTTTTAAGTATTTTGTCTAATCACTGCATTCCCCAGCAAGGTGTAATGACTCATCAAACATCTCCAAACTCTGTGTAAAGTCTGTTGTCCAATAACTGCATTCCCCAGCAAGGTGTAACGACTAGTCAAAAATCTCCAAACACTGTGTACAGTCTGTTGTTCAATCACTGCATCCCCCTGCATGGTGTAATGAATAGTCATAAATCTCAAAGCTCTGTGTTAAGCCTGTTGTCCAATCACTGCATTCCGATTATGGTGTAATGACTAGTCAAACATCTCCAAACTCTGTTTAAAGTTTGTTGTCCAATCGCTGCATTCCTCTCTATGGTCTCATGAATATTCAAACATTTCCAAATGCTGTGCAAAGTCTGTTGTACAATCACTGCATTCTCCTGCATGGTGTAATGACTAGTCAAACATCTCCAAACTCTGTTTAAAGTCTGTTGTCCAATCACTGCATTCCCCTGCATGGTGTAATGACTAGTCAAACATCTCCAAACTCTGTTTAAACTTTGTTGTCCAATCGCTGCATTCCTCTCTATGGTCTCATGAATATTCAAACATTTCCAAATTCTGTGCAAAGTCTATTGTACAATCACTGCATTCCCCTGCATGGTG